>NW_020664561.1:7620107-7728717 GCF_002925995.2 Terrapene triunguis | reverse complement strand
GTGCAGCCCCTTCTCTGGTCACTCAGGGAACAGAAAACTACTCATCCAGTGACCAGTATATTTGCCCTCTACCAGACTCCTGTACCCCACTGGTCTGGGTCTGTCACACTATCTATTAGAGAGAGGCCTGCTGGGAAAAAGTAGGTCTAATTTTAATTGTTTTTAATTGACTATTTTTGGAAGGCCAGACCCTTGTTTGCAGAAATCATTTGCCCCAGGCAGGTTCTGACTGCTAATCTGTCTCCTTTTCTTAGCAGCACTCTTGCATCCGGGCCCATCCTGTGCCTGACTTTGCGTCCAGTGCAGTGCAATGCAGGACTGTTAGGAGAATTGCTGCACTACTAAAACTGTGAAATCAAGTTCATGAAGCCCTGACAGATGCGCAGGTAATAACCCCTGTTGTCCAGGCCAATGGCCCCTCTTTCTGGGTTCTAAAGGCAAAGACTGTGTGTGAACTCTACCAAATTCATCTAGACACATGCATTGCTCATGCCTTCCAATCTCCCTGACTAAGAGCTCACAGTCAGTCTGCTGAAATTCCCTTGGCATTATTAGGAGAGATGATCCACATTATCTTGTTACAACATCAGGGCATGTCTCAAGTTCTCATTGTTTTCTCCCATGCAATGGCAAGAGTTCTGCACAGCTCTTGGCAAAAACCTGGAGCCTTTATCACCGCGTCAGACATCTTTCCATGGTGCTCTCCAGTATTAATGTTTGCTTGAGCTGCCCCCACTTTGACATCCGTTGCCTTAAGAACATCCCTTTTGGGAGTCCATCCATTAGCCAGTCTTGTAGTGCTACTCTGAACATTGCTCTTGCTTGCATTGTCAGCCAACTGCTTTGCTCCCCATAATCTAGGCCTTTGTATTCAGCTTACTCTGTCTCCTCAAACTTCTGTTTAATTTTAATTACTCTTTCTCTCTCCCTCCTTTCTCAGTTGTTATCCCTGATATTTGACCATATTCCTTTGCCGGGGCTTCTCCTGATCCGCTGAAAGCAGATGCAGACTGCAGTGGCAATATACAACACATGGAATCACTTAAAGTATTGTGTTCCATCCCGAGCCACCAAAATGCAAATGGCTGATCAGTGCCTGATATAAACAGTGAAGAATTTTGACTGGCTTTATTAACAGCCTTGGTAATTGCAATGCGGTGTTTCTAACAAAAAGGTTTACACAATGAAAAATCTTTCTGCCAGGTGTAGTCTGCAGCAATAAGGGCCAGGTTCAAGCAGTGAGGGGTCTCTCTTAAAACCAAAATGCCACCCAGAAATTCTGG
Organism: Terrapene triunguis; assembly: GCF_002925995.2. NCBI lineage: Eukaryota > Metazoa > Chordata > Testudines > Emydidae > Terrapene > Terrapene triunguis. The sequence goes on along the minus strand of NW_020664561.1, from coordinate 7,727,434 downwards.
GATCACTAAGTCCATTTCCTGAGAGCCCTACATAGGCAATACTGCCCCACTAACAAGCACTAAGTCTGTATGTGAAACAAGGAGAATTTATTAGGGATGAAGGGAACACAGCATCAACTTGGGAAAACACTGCAACAATTCATACAGCAACAGTATAAATAAAACACTCCCTCATAGTCTTCAGGTGCAACTGGGCAGGCCAGTCGCATGCTGCCTGGTCCTGTTCTGAGGCTCTGCCACCAACGCAGCTAGAGTGATTTCAGCTTTATTTAATGGCCAGCTAGGAGAGGACCTTTGCATCATCTCACTTTGAAAAGTCCTTCCCCCTAACTGCAAGATTCTCAGTGGAGAAGAACCAGTAGCATCTAGGGGATGCACACCTTGCCAGAAAGTAGGAGTCCTCTTTCAGTTCAGTCCCACTATGCAACCAATTATTGGGTTTGTGTACAGTTATGGAGACTTCCAAAGTGTCACTAGAAGAATTCTGGGTAGAAAGTTTATGCAAATGAAATTCTCTGTAGCTCTTCTTCCCCCTGTGCATCAACAGATGGGAGTAGAGAGCTCCTTCCTCTCTAGAGCTTCCGGCCAGAGGGCTTACCTCTGCAAAGTGGCCTTTTTTAAAAAATGAAACTTCATTTTTCACAAGATTTTTATTGAAACTACCAAAACAGAACAACAACAAAAAAGCCAAAACCAAACCAAAAGAAAAACACCAAGGACTTGTTTTTGCACAAAAGAAAATCAAGATAATTTTTTAAACAACGCACCTTGTGAAATGGAAACAACTTTTAAATTTCCAGCTTTTTCGTGAACTTTTTTTTCTTTGTTTGTTTTTTGACCAGTTCTAATTGTAAGTTGTGGGGTCGAAAAATCCTGGTGTCTTTTGGAACAGAGGAATGGTGACAGATCTGATTTCTACTGCTGGCAAAAAACAAACAAACAAACACAGTCTCTTATTTTACCTACTTTCTGGCACTCTTCATTTACTTCTTGTCAGGTTACTGGTAACAAACACTTTAATTAAAGATGTCTGAGTAGGGATCAGGTTGGGCCAGGTCAGCAACCTGTTACTTTTCCTTGGCTGCCATTCTATGCTCCAGAATCTAAACTTCCATTTAGAATCAGAAATATTGTTGCTAGCCTTTATGATTGCAAAGGAAACCTTTTGAATGTAACCGATGCCTTGGTATCCCCCTGAGTATGCAACAGAGGACTCCCCGAGGGAGCTGTGAGCTGCCCCCATTCATATCAAGAGGGAGTTAACTAGTAAGCCTAATTATGACAATGCCAAGTGTCTATACTGTTAACAATTTTGTGGTCAATGCACAGAAATGGGACAATCATGGTGTAGAGATCTGTATGATCAACTGCCCAGACACTTTAATGACACCCCATCACCTCCCATGCTTTAATGAATTTATCCTCACCCCTGTGAGACAGGGAATTATTTTACAGATGGGAAACTGGAGCACAGAGATTAAGTGATCATATAGGGAGACTGTTGCAACATACAGGGAGACAGGTGATCATACAGTGATCATACAGGGAGACTTTTGCAACAGGGAATTTTGCTCAGGATTCCAAGTCCCAGACACTGGACCCTCCTTCTCTGCTGTGAACTGCTTCTCAGTTTGGCTTCACAAGTGGGTGGAACATGGGTAGTAAGTGGAGGTTGGGAGAGGACCACCACAATCTGACCCCCCATATAGGTGATAACTATAGCTATTATGTCCCCTAAATAAAACATGTAGGGCCTGCTTCTCTTTTCAGCTACAGCTGTACATATCGGGAGGAGTTATACCAGCATATGCAAGAGGAGAATCAGGTCTGTAACATTTTGACATTTTCAGCCTGTCTTTTTTTTTTTTTTAATAGACCTCTCATCCATTCAAGTCTTCACTCCTTATCCTCTGCTTACATTTTCTGCACTGGAAAGGGAGTTGATGGGAGTTCTCTACCCAAGAGAATTCTCTATGCATGTAGTTAGTTAATTAGTAGACAACTTTGCCTGTAGGTGATGCTCATGGGTAGTTCCTGTTCCCAGATTTTTTTTTTCCTGGACCAATCAAAGCTGCTGCTGTTGTTTACTGCAAATGGCAGCTCTTAATAGGCATCACAAGTCTGTGAGCACTGATCCTGCCACTGACTCTCTGTGCAGACTTGGGGAAAGTGAGGCAGAGAGAGGAAGCAATTTCCCTATCTATCTACCTACCTGGCCCCTGGTGGCTCCCGCTTTCCCCACTGTTGAACAGAACCTCCCAAGTGGTGTCACACTCAGTCCAGAGTCTTGCCACAGGAGTGATTTACTCAATTGGCTTCTCATGGGGAGCCAGTTTTCCTTCAACCAGGCCAATCGGTAAAGGAAAAATTGAGGTTCTCTGATTTGTTACCCTTGATGCTAGAGATGAAGATAAAGGGTCTGTTTTCATGTGGGCCTGGATGGAAACAGAGGCTTTCATTCCATCTAGCTCCACCTTGGAAAGAGACGTTGGCACCAGATCTGCCAGTTGTCTGTGCAGCATTCCATTCCATTCCATTGTCATTCCAGCTGCACAAGCCCCATCCCTCCTATTATCATGTCTTTATAGGCAGCCATGCTGTCTATTGTGCTAAAGCCTCCAAGGACAGTGATTACTGCACAATGGTTATGTGTGGTTTTGTTCGTTACTTCCGAATGCTGGCACTGCCAAGATCTGCGCCCCCTCCCCTGGCACCCACACATGTATGCTGGATAAGCTGCAGCTGTGCTTACATCTGTACTGCAAGTGCATTCATTGTGTTAACTTTGGGGGAAAACTGTGATTTACTTTGTTTGCTGGACAATTACAATAATGGGATGCAATGCAAAGCAGGGGAAAATGCCTAATAAGAAACATGGCTGAATTCTGTTCTTAGCTACTCTATCAGAAAGGGAATTATGCACTGAAGTCAGCAGAGTTCTCTAGACTTACCGCGGGGCGATTGAGAGTAGAATTTGACGATAATGAATATATTTAGTCATTAGATGGTAGTGGATTTTTAAAGCTTGACTAGTGAATTTAGGGCTTCTGAAGGCTGGTGATTGATAGTGATAGTTTGAGCCTTGATCAATGCAGACAAGAATTCTGCAAGATCCCTCTCTGCCCCCAGCTTTGCAAATGTACCTTAATCCTAACCTTTCATTCCAGTCCTGGGTCTCTACTCAGATGCTGTAGGGGCCCCCAGTCCTCACCTACACCAGTCCCTCGCTAATTCAGTCTGTGATCCTACGTGCAGCTTTGCCAGTGAATCTCAAACCTGACCTGCAACACCCTCTTTCTCTTTCATCAGCTCCTACTTCTAGAGTCGTTCCCCGGGGTTGGGCTGTGAATCGGTGGGGGCAGGACAACAGCACTAGAGTATCTGCGGCTGGACGAATGTAACCAATAGTGAAGCTGGCTGTTTTCTAGATATGCATGTTGATCTCAATGTCTCTTGGCAGTCTGTGCCCTGGCTCTTTATCTAGATAGAATAAAAAAAATGTCACATCTCATTTCCTCTTCCCTGCTAGGTGCTTTTGCCCACTAGGTAGAGACTTCACAATCTACCAAGATATCACATCCATCTTCTAATTAACATTTGGCTTGTTACGTTATTTATTGCAAATAATTTCTCTAATGAATTTAGGCCTTCTGGTGAGTTATTTTGATTTGTACGCATGTATTTGCTGCTGTTCGAGGATCCTATTCCACTGATGGGCTGTTTGCAGACCATTCACTTTGGCTCTTTGCTATTAATCATCATCTATTATTATAGCATCTAAAGGCCCCGACTGTAAAATGGTGCCCCATTGTTCTGGGCCCTGTAAACACATTATAAGTCCCTGAAGAGCTTAGAATCTAAACAGAACAAGGGTTGGAAGCTGTATTTTATAGGGGAAGAGTTGAGGTCCAGAGAAATGACATGACTCATCCAAGGTCATACCGGGCATCAATGGCAGAGCCAGAACCTGACCCCAGATTGCCTGAATCCCAGTCCATTGCCTAACCCTGAGATCCATCCCCTCTCTCTATTCAGGGCTCATGATTGATCACCTAAGTCACATGATATTGTTTCTTCTCCTTGACTGGATGACTGAAATTTTATCCACAGGGAAGACTAGCAAATGCACATGACACATGAATATGGGTGCGACGGGGTGCGACTCACCACTGCGGCGCCTCCTGCTGGCTGTCCTGGGGATTAGCTCTGCACCCTCCTCTGGCAGTGCCTCGCCACCATCAGTTTTGTTCCAGGACCCGTGCCACTCCCAGGACTGCAGCGTCCTCTTCAGTGACACTACCCTCTGGCTGTGCCACACTCTGCGTTTCCCCCTTCCGGGAGACCTGCAATCTCTGTCCAACCACTTCCCTCAGTGGTAACTGCAGTCCATTGTCCCAGGGCAGCTTCCCATGCGGTTCCAGCACCCTCTTCTGCCCTTACCTCAGTCCCTAGCAGCCAACCAGAAGCTTTCTCTAGCTCCCCCAGTCCCTGCTTGCAGCATTGCTCTATCCCAGGTGCTGGCGCGCCTTCCTCCTGCTAGGAGCCTGGTCTTCTCCCCTGGAACTCCAGTCAGCTACTGAACTCTTCTCTGCCCTGCAGCCCTTCTTATATGAGCCTGCTGGCCATGACTGGCTACTCCTCTCAGTCCCTTTCTAGTTGGCTGCCTCCGGCACAGCCTCCTTAGGGTTGCTTGTAACCCCTATTTTGCCCATGAGGTACAATGGGTATTCATCAAAATACAGCCATTCCTGAAACATTGATACCAACACAAACCAGTCCATGCTAATGTTCAGGAAAAACAAATAACAAAGCGCTATGGACATGGTCAGACCAAGCAGCTGTTGGAAGCTCAGGCCAAATGTTTGTCTGCACTGTTTTCCTGCATTTGCTTAACTCTGCTTTTAACCCAAGGCACTTGGTTAATGATAAGCACAAAGCCTAGTTGGTTTTGTTTTTACTGTGATGCTATCAGGGTTGCGGGTTGCGGGGTGGGGGTGGGGGGGAGGTGATTCCTATTTTAAATGTTGCTAACACAGAAAGCATTGGAGTCTAAGAACTAATTCTACCATCTCCCCCTGCAAAAAATAAAATAAAATAAAATAAAAAAATTCATAATTGAAAGTATGTTTCAGAGGAATCCAGCTGACAACTCCTGCCCCAAAATAATTAGACTTTCTTTACAAAAACTTTACACCTTTTTTAAAAAAACACCCTGTAATATTAGAAAATCTGGAATTGCATAATTAAGGTATCCAGCCAATTCCCGATTGCCATATAATTACTGATCATTCATTAGCACCCCAAATGACTTATACCACCCACTCAACCTTAACTTTGCCCCTCAAATCTGTCAAAATATACACTCATATCAACACTGCAAACTGCTATTAAAATACAAGAACACATTTCCTCAAACGAATCCATTTTCAACATAATTTAACAATCGTGCATTAGCTAGAATGATTTACTGCTCACCAATGTGTGCATTATTTACTACACAAGATCATTACATGTTCAAACGTACAATTCTCATACTTTATCTCATACACCTGAAACATCATGCAACCTGCACATTTCATAATACCAAACAGCATATCAATCATTTCACTTCTGGCCATACACTAATCATCTCTTCCATCAATATGTCCTTGTAAAGCACATACAGGCATTATTAGACCCCATTGTTTTGAAATCTATGTTATGCATTTTATAAACGTAGATATTCAATATAGCTGAGTGAAATTTTCTCTCAAATGCTCATTGCCAAAAAAAAAGCGGGGAGGGGGGAGGTTTGAATTGACCAAAACTATTTGTGAATTTGGGTTGAATTCAGCAAAAAGTTTCATCTTTTAAAAAATGTTTTTTTTCAAAGTTTAAATGTTTCATTTTGTCGTTTTTGAAATGAAATATTTTGACTTTTTGTTTCAAAATTTAGCTATATTTACTTTAAAATGTTTTTTATAAAGGATAAAACCTATCCAAAATGATACAGAAAGTTACATTTTGGATCAACTAAATATTTAATTGAATCTGAAACCAAGTTGTGTGTGTAGTATTTTTTGTTTTGTTGTTGTTTGTTTTTTTGTTGTGAGAAACCAAAAAATAAATAAATCTGTTTTGAGTCAATCCGAAAGGAATTTTGTTTTGGGTGGGCCACTAAACCAAACGAAACCAAACCAAAACAAATGTAATTATTCAGTCAGCTTCAATATTCACTGGTATCTATTCCAAGAAATGGGCCAAATTCCAAGCGACTACAAATTGGTAGAGTGCCATTGCTTTCCATGCAGGTGCACCAATTTATACCAGCAGAAAAATTGGCGCCATATTTCAGTGGAATAATTCTATTGAAGTGTATTTTGAATGGGCAGTGTAAGTCAGCTGGGGGGATAACAAATGATCAGTAATTATACAGCAATGGGAATCTCCCTGACTCCCTCTATTGTTCATTCCAGACCTTCTTAAGTAACGTTTTCTAATAGTTCACCTAGAAAACTTTTAGCTTGGCAAGATCCATTGCAGCCAATCTAGGTATTTATATGGCTCTCCTCCCTGCAGCATCTGAGCACCTCAGACTCAATAATGGATTTTATTCTTCCAACACCCTTGGAATGGAGGGATGTGTTAAGCCCATTTTACAGATGGGGAACAGTATAGATTAAGCCATGTGTGCAAGGTCACACAGGAAACCTGTGACTGGAATTTAACCTAGTCTTTTGGTTCCTTAGAGTCCTAAGCCAGTGCTCTAGCCAGGAGACCATAGACACTTGATTTTTAAATGTCTGAAATCTAGGAAATCCACCTTCAGAGTCAACCAAATTTTGGTGCAGTACAATGAAAGAAGCATATGACTGAGCCACTTATGGTTAAATTTCAAGAGCTTAAAATTTTAAACCCTTGAGTGCTTTGCTCACTTAGCTATGAGTAGCTTTCCTGTTATGCCTCTAAACTGTCTGAGCTGCCAGGGCACTGAGAGCTAGGGATTAGGGACTGATCCTATTCAGCTCCTTAAAGATTTGGGGGCCAGGGTACAAGGAAATGAGCATATAATTGTGCAATATGGGGTTGATCATGATCCCATTGAAGCCAGTGGGAAAACTCTATTTCATTATTTTAATCATTCGTTTTATTAAATGTCAATATTTATAATGTCTGGAAGTTGACTTTATAATTGGACAGATTTCTGTATATACATGAAGTCAGCTGTAATTATTGCCTTAATTTCTGCAATAACCCACTAAAACTTAGTAATAAGCACTGGGAGTTCTCAAGCAGTAGAGAGTGAGTCTGTTGATTTGTTTCAAACTGGACTGAAGGATATTCTGTTTCTGAGATTTAAGGAGCCAATAAATAAGTAAAAAAGAAGAAAATCTCAGAAAAAGGGGTATCTTTGAAAACCCCATTGGGAAAATCCTCAGCTTGTATGAATCATCCGAGCCCCACTGAGGCCAGTTTACGCTAGCTGATTTTTCTGACCCCATACTCCAGTAGTACCACTTGGGCCAGATTTTGATCCCCCTGCTCAGACTGGGTAGCACCTTACTGCTCATATAGCACCCAGTGACCTCCACAGCAGAAAGGGGATCAGGATCTGGTGTGTTGTAACCTGCCACACATTTTCAATGAGTCCTACCCTTTGCAAACACTCCTCAAACAGCGACCCCTCCACTTGCATGGGCATGTGTGCAGAGTGAATGATGGGCGCATCCCAAAGGGCATCCTCTATGGCGAATTGGCATCTGGAAAAAGACCTAAAGGATGCCCAACATTGTGTTTCAAGGGTGTGTGCAAGCGAGACCTCAAAGAAATGGACATGGATGTGGGCAACTGGGAAGATCACACTCAGGACTGCAGCCTCTGGAAACAAGAGCTTAACAAAGGTATCTGGAGTTTCTAGAGGAAGGCGCCCAGCCTAGCAGAGGAGAAACGAGCTCACAGAAGGCAGAGCCCAAAGGGTCGAGACATCATCTTTAAATGTGACCGATGCGGCAGAGATTGTCTCTCTCGAGTGGGTCTCTTCAGCCACAGCCATGGCTGCTATAAAACCAACTGAGTAAATTCGTTACCTCTCAGGGGTGCACACCCATGGTCTCTCGAGACTGAAGAATGCCTACTGCTATCCTTTGAGATGCCGTATGTAAAATTTCACTCCAGTTTGTTTAATTTCTATGCAGTTAGAGGTAATATGGAAAACGGCTGTATGCTCTGAAGGTCATTTCAACCTTAACTATTGAGAGACTGTGTCCCTTAGTGCCGTTATTGTGCTACTCTGATAAAGTGTTGCCATGAACTGGTTCTTGTGCGTGTAAACCACTGCCCTCTATTGGCTGGAGATCAGAATTCAGTGGCGTATAGACAGCTAAGAGTTGAACAAGGATTTTTCTCTTTGGATCAAGTCACTGTTTGCTCCAAATCTTGGCTTATGCTGTGCTGTGGAGGAACCAAGGGCTTTCATAATGCTAACCCGGGAGCAATACAGAAAGTCAATACTACTTCCAGGTGTAGTGAGACCTGCCACATTAACCTTTCCAGTACCTGACAGCACAGTCTTGCCGTAATCACCCCAAAGGCATAATTATAGTGGCACACATTTGCAGGCCTTTAGCTGTGGCATACTGCTTGCTACCTTGCACACTCTTTGCAGGATCCGGTCACCACATGTTGCAAGCAGGAGGCTTTCCAGTGTAAGGGCTTTCCGCAATGTAATGTAACTGACAGGCCTCTGTCTCTCTGCACCCATCTCTTCACGCCTTGTTGGGTTAGTTTCTCATGATGGATGACCTGACATGTAGTCAGTGCCTGTTCTGTAAATGACTGCACTATTGTAGGGCTGAAGGTGAAGTGACCAGGAATAGCCTCCCTAATGCATGAATATAGGAACACCACGTACCCCCTCCTTCTGCCGCAGAGCAATGCTGCCCTGCTTGCATATGCTACCGGGTGGCTAGTCTGGCTCGTGTTCCCATTTCAGGGTCTCAACTCCCTAGATGCCAGATGGTTTTTGGCAATTGCTGTCATATACTTTCTTCACCCATTCCCATGCTGGTCTTCCTTGGGTTGTTCCATTGGTAGATATGGGTCTGTTATAGCTTGCTGCTTGAGAGGCTGGCTCTTTAGCTCAAGCTGTAGAGGCCTGTGCTGTTAGCTCTGGAGATCCCTGGGTCCAGTCTTGGTGCTGGTTAAATTGGTGGTCCTCCTACTTGGAACTGCCATTAAATATGCAACTTGCCCTAAAGTCTCCAAGCTAGTTTCTCAGAGAGCTTCTGCGGAAGAGCCAGAGGCATTGTTTAAGGATCAGCTGTGGAGAGTTTCAAGGCTGGTATGTTATAGATATCTATTAATGGCACCCTTGTTCTAAGCTACTGGAGCATTTTGTATGCTGAAAGATCTCTGTAGAGGTGGACCTACCTCATTTCAGACAGGTGTACTCATGAGGGCCAGGGTGTCCCCAAAATGTAGCAGTGAACCATGGTTCAACTGCTAATTTCAAGCTATGTGGACAGGGAAAACATCCCTCAGCAGTGAGCTCCTCTGGTTGATAATCACATTGAAAGATTGTCTTTATTTGGGCTCAGATAGCCTAGGAAAAGGTCCCTAATTTCTCATGCTTAACTGCTTTCCTGAATCTGGATCAAATAGCACTGGCATAGTGCAGACAGATGGTCTGTAAAAGCCTGATCTGGAGAAGTGCTAAGCACCCTTTAGTGGGAGGTTGCAGGTACTGGATTAGGTCTTTAGATTCCCTGTCTACATCTGTCAGGAAGCTGTTGGAGAAGTGGAGAGGGACATCCCCAATACAAGTCATGCCCGCAGCATCCTGCACTACCAGTATTTCAGTTCTGGGTCTCCTTTGAGCAGCTCATGGTGCCAAATGACATCATAGTTTTGTACTATGAACAAACAAATCTGAAACCCACCAGCTTCATTGCTACTTGTGAACTAAGCCAGGTCTCAAGGGCAAAGGCACTAGCCAATTGGGCCACAGAATGTTGGAATAAACGAAGAAAAGATGAGCAAAACCTGTTTCTTAATGAGGAAGCATTTAACTTAGGTGTCCAACTTCCATCACAGCTGATGACCTGTACATTGGTGCAGTGCTTTTCACCCATACACCCAAAGTGGGTGAATTCTGCTGCAGGGCCGTGGGCAGCTTGATAAGTGGGCAGAATCATTATTATTACCCTGCGTGGCTGCAATGCAGCCCATTGATGACTGCAATTTATCAGGCTATCCCCTGGTGGATGAGATGAGACCTGAATGTTTCAGTATCTCAGTGGTTCCAAACATTGCTAATCACACGGTACCAATGCCAGCTTTCCTGGAAGGCCGTGTGATCTGGCGGGAACTGCTTGCCACATCATCAGTGCAGAATGACCTTTAAAAAAGAAAGGCTGCATACAATCCCACGGTAACCCTAGCAATGTGGGCATTAATGTCCAGAGAGCTTTCTCTCATGGAGAGGGAGTTAATGGGTTTAGATTATTTGTGGTTATCTGGATTTCAGATTGACACCATAAATATTCAAACTCTGAACCCGGCTGGATGCAGCTGCTGCTGACTTTTGTATGACCTAGCTGGAAACTTTAAATCAGCTGTCTACTTGACTTTCAAGGGAATGAAATGCTCCAAATCCACTAGATAGCATCTCCTCAGTGTTTTATTGCCTCCCGAGGACCTTACTTTGGTATGAACCCAACTCTAGCCTCCTTTAGAATGCAGAGCTTTGTTTGCCTTGCTAAGTCATTAAACCTGCCATATGGGAATAAGGGTGTCCTAGATTGGGGATAGAGACAGGGCTTTATTATATAAAATGCACATGATTAATATACAAGGAACAACTTGAAATAGCTCCAAATGCAAGCACAGCACCTTATTATTAATGGGCTAACACAGGGCTCTATCAATGGCTTTCTCTGTTCACTAGATCTCGGTGGGGTTTCCTATTTTTATTTTTTAGTGTTCATTTGTCTTTTTGAGATAGCTATATAGGACTTCTTTGCAGGTACAGGAGAGGTTTTGCTCCTGATACATGGTGTGCTGCTACAGCTGCTGCGATCACGTGTCTGGACCTGAAACACTGAGTAGGTAAAAAAAGAAAAGATGTGTGTTCCCGCGAATATGGATAGGGTGAGGGCTGTGATGCCAAAGACCATAGATCACTCCGCTAGCAAAAGGCTCCCTCTTGCTCATAGACTAATAGCAGAACGGTCCTGAACAGGCCAAATCCATCATCAGGTTTGGCCCGGGTTCAGTTCCTCTGTCAGATTAACAGATGTCTTGCAGCAGCCACATGTCAGTGCTGCTCCACAGCGAAAGGGCCTCAAACACCCTTTATGTAATTGCTCAATGGAAAAATCAGACCATCCCTTGAGGCAGCCAGTAGCATGAGCTGAAAGCCTTGATGTATGCTTGCTCCTCCTCCCCTAATGTGGAGGAGGACATTGAGAACGTTATGTAGGTGAAGGACCCAAAGTCAGAACCTCAGCAGGTGTAAATCAGTGTAGCTCCATTGACTCCAATGTAATGATGCTGATTTGTACCTCCCAAGGTGCTTCCCCAAAGTCTTGTCCAACCTTCCAAACTCAAGGTCTCCACTGCTCCCTGGACAGATTTTGGAAATCCACTTGGGTCCCTAAAGACATAACTCTGGTCTTGGCCAGTTGGGTCTATGTTCAAAAGGGACTAGTGATTTTAGGTTCCCAACTTGAATAACCTTAACAGGCCCCGAATTTCAGAAATTGCTGAGCACCTACCCTCTGAGAATCAGGTCCCTTTTGAGATGTCTCAAGTTGGGCACCCAAACATTGGGGTACCTAAAATCACTACTCCTTTTTGAAAATGTAGACCCCAGCAGTCAGGGACTGACAGTTTCTAGACCGGCTTGGTGACTGGTCTAGTAGTATAATTTTTGTATTAGGTGTAAGGGATTTCTCGTCCAAGTCTCCAATGAACTATCCAAAAGAACAATATAATTTGTACTCAGAGCAAAAGACAGGCTTGTGGTTAAAGCACAGGACAGAAAGCAAGGAGATCAGGACTCAGTACCTATCTCTGCCATGGACAGCCTGTGTGAGTCACTTAGTCTCTGTAAAATATAGTAATATTTTCCTCTTTTATATGGAAGTTGTGAGCCTTCGTTCAAAAGAGACTATGTGACTCATGAAGGCAAATCCCCTTTGAACTCCTCTTTAAGTATTCCTCCTGCTTCTAAGATTTAGGACACCCAATCATAGAACTGTAGGAAAAATACCATGTGACTTAGGTGACCCATCACAGAGCACCATTAGTGAAGAGTCCAGAGGCTTAAATTTGTTTGCACTTAGGATTCACTGTATGTTTCTGAACAAACTTGTTTGAGAGTAATTTGAAGGTCAGAAGTAGTGGAGCAGGGCTAAATTTGTCAAATTAATTAGTCTTTGCAAAATATTTGCCCATATCTACTGATGAGATTCCATGAAAGCACCACACTAATGATATTTAATACAACTAGACTGCACAAAGAATTGGAAAATATATTGTAGGGAACCATCCTACATTGGCTCCAAGGGAATGAATGAGATATGAATTAATCACAGATGAGTCCATATCACATCTTTGAAAATGCATGGCTTCCTCAACGCTCAAGGTGCTGGGTGGTGTGGCTTTGCTTTAGGCCCATCTTCAAACTCAATGGGACTTTCTCATCTCTAGTTTCTATGGCTGAGATTTTTAAAAATGGGAGGCCTAAATTGAGGCTCTTAATTCCATATTTAGGCACTAAGGCCCAGATCCTCTAAGGTATTTAGGTGCCTAACTCCCATTGATTTAGGATCTGAGTCTAAATATGTGGCGCCTCTACTCTGGACTGCTCAATATCTGTTATCCAAGGGGACTCAAGTAGACTTTGATAGCGACATCCTCCCACAAACCATACTCAGTTATGAAAATTCTAGCATCTCTAATACAGATTCTCATGTCTCATATTTTAATATTGTATATGATGTTCGAGTTGAAGACCAAGAGTAATTGAATAATATGTAAAACAATAGATACTAAGAATTAATACAAGGCTTTGTGATACAAATGACTCTTATTCTAATCAGAATACTTCACACAAAGGCTATAAGTACATTAGTTTTATTGATCTATATTCATAGAATTATTTAAATTTATCCTCAGGTGCTGAATGTCAGGGATTTTCCAATGCTTGCTATTATGTGTTTTTCATTAGTGGCTAGCAGTGGTAAATCCAAATTTCATCTGGCCCAGCAAGATTAATTCCATCTCGACAGCCACGGCCAAATAAAAAAGTGCTGGGTTTTGACAACTGACCTGTGCTTCTCAGGAATATGAAGACCTAGAAAGTTTTTTGTTTCATTCTGAGTTTTCCCATCAACAATACATGTTCTCCTTTTGCAATACTGCTCCCCAGCCCAATAATAAAAATGCTAGTTCACTTTTCGTCCATAGATCTTGAAGTGCTTTACAAAAGAAGTCAGTATCATTATCCCCATTGTATTGGTGGGGAAATGGAGACACAGAGAGATGAAAGTAACCTGTCCAAGGTCACCCAGTAGCAGTGTCAGGAATAGAACCCAGAGCTCCTAAACCTTGGTCTGGTGTTCTAACCACTAGGCCACATTACCTCAGACCTTAGCCTTATTTGTCATCATGTCTCCTACTCCTTCCTGCATTCAGCACTTAGTTTGGACAATGAAACTACTTCCCAGTTCTCCTACACTGTAAGTAGTACTGCAAAGGCATGGTTACAGCCCAAAGAACTGGTTTCATTGAAATTTTGTAAGAATATAATGAAAATATTCCCATTCCTATTACACTTTATAAAACCCTTTTAAAAATGAAATTTTAATATTTCAGCCTGGACCTATCTCTCTATAATTCACAGGGCCAGATCCTCAGCAGGTATAAATTGTCTACAGCTGGTCAAAGATTTTCAGAAAAAATGAGTTTTTGTTTAAAAAAAAAAGCCTTTTTTAAAAAAATATTTTTTTTCGTGAAAAAAATTATTGACATTTTAAAGTTTTTTTTTGGGGGGGGGGGAAGTGTCATGCCTTGGTTTTGAGATTTTTATCGAAAATGCAGTTGAAATGTTTGGGAAATTTTTGATAATGTTTTCATAAAATGCAGAACAAAAAAAAATGGTGACAATTTTTGGAAAAAAAAAAAAAGAACGCTGGGACCATTTCCTACCTTGGGAAATTAAAATAAAATTTGGTGTTTTTTTACAAAACTAGCCTTTCATGTTTTAACCAGCGCTAGAAGGTTCATAGCACCATGTAACTTAATAGATTCCAAGGCCAGAAGGGACCACTGTGATCATCTAGTCTGGCCTCTTGTACAACACAGGCCAGAGACCTGCCCCAAAATACCCTAGGGCAAAGATCTTCTAGAGGAACATCCCATCTTGATTTAAAAGTTGTCCGTGACGGCGACTCCACCACAACCCTTGGTAAATTGCTCCAGTGGTTAATTACCCTCAGCATTAAAAATTTCCGCCTTATTCCCAGTCTTTTTGGTTTTGGGGTTACAGTCTCTGCATGAGCCTGGAGGCAGTTGTTACGGAAGAATCACTTCTAGGCCTGAAGGTCACAGAGCCAGATCCCACCCTCTGAAGTGTGCTCATAACTGAAGCTTTGTACTGTGGTTAGAGGTGTTCTCAGTGAGAAGGATCCTGTGGTATGTTTTTATTTCAGTTGCCTTTTTTTGAGAATCTCTCTCAATCTCCACCTACCTCCTTAGGAACCTGATGGCTGAGGATTTATAATGGATTTTCCCGCAACTCATCCTTTACTGAAATGAGGTTGAAATTGTTTCATAAAGGAAGTAGGTTGGCAATGAAAAGGTGGCATCCTCCTGCCTTCCTCTATCAAAATCCTCCCATGGGGCTTTTCTTTGTAAAAATGTGCTGACCTTACATGTGGATGAGCTGAAGAATGGAAATATGTATTGGGTTGGGAAATCAGCGCAGGTCAGAATGTCTCCCGTCGCCTCTGTTTTCCCCCTTCTCCACTGTTCTATGTCTCCCTAGTGATACGGAGCTAACAACGTGGCTATTTGTGTTGTCTGAGGGGGCTAAACCCGGGACCTCTGGACCTGAGCATACGAGACTGTGTTGCTTGAGTTAAAAGACTTGGAGCCAGTAGCAGACTCATAAACCTTGGTGTGTGGCCTAACCGTTAGAGACAAATAGACCGTGCCAGTCTCATTTACACATGCACAGCCCTTGTCTGTACCATTGCTAACATGTTCAACTCGACTGGTGTTAGCAACAATGATGGGCCCAAGCACAGTGTTTCAAATATGGTGTCATCTAACCCTTATCTTATTTTCAAGATCTTTTCTAGCATGAACTTTAGTTCCTTGAAGATCCGTGTGAAGTTCAGTATTGGTGAAAAATATGTGCTGCCCATCTACACTCCACCGTGTAGGAAATTTCCCCCTTGGAGTTTCATTTTGTGAACTTAGCTCTTTGATTCTTGCTCTCAAAAATCCAAACTGGAACTTAACAGAGCACACCAACACAGTGTAAGCAGCTGCCACCTACCACCCGAGGTGGCTGTATTTCTGTGGTGGGTGGTGTGATTTCAGTGTGCTTTTGCCAGCCTGCAGTTTGCAAAGAGCTTTGGAACCCTTGAGAATAAAAGACACTACAGAAATGCTAGTTATTATTGTTAATATATTCCCTAACAGCATCATAGCAGTTAGTCTTAAACCAACCTGAAATTTACATCTCCGGTACCGAAAGCTGTGCTTTTTTGTGCTGCAATCTATTGACCGCCTAAGTGAAATAAATACTTCGTGCCAAACTAAGCAATGATTTCATTAAATTGTTCCATTTAAAATTTTTCCAGGGTGATTAAAAAAAAAGAGAGAGGGATAGAGACATTTTAGATCACAAAGCACCAGTTAAAAATACTGTAAGTGATGAAAACTTTAATAATTGTGGAAAGTTCTCCTAACAAGCCGCTCAGGTAGGGAGTGCCACAGCTTCAACTAGCCAGCCATGCTGATCTAAAGAGCACTTCAGGAGAAGTCTGGCTGGGATACAGGACCTCTGTCTCTCTCTGTCCTGCTTTGCTCAGGTTAAAGCGTGGCTGGGTCCTTTAAGGGGAGATGGGCCTCAGCCCCATCTGTGACAAGCTTAGCTCATCTCCCCAGGTGGAGAGGATGAGTAATAATGAATGAGGTTCTGCAACTAACTCAGGCCAGGCCTAGGGATATGAGGGAGAGGCCTGAGTTACAGTGAGGAGCTTAAGTGGGAGCTTGGCAGAGCAAGGTAGAGCTGGGCGTGGCAAGTAGGATGGAAGCAATTGCAGGTGAGTGCTGCCAGAAGCAAGAGTTGCTCCTGCAAGGAGTAAAGATTTGGCATATAACCCAGCTCTGAGAAGGAGGGCAGAGGACTCCTGATTCAAGGAGAGAGAACAGAAGAAGTGAGGTTTTTACTCACGAAAGCTCATGCTCAAATAAATCTGTTAGTCTTTAAGGTGCCACCAGACTCCTTGTTGAGTTTGAACAGTGGGATCAGTGGTCATCAGGGCGAAGCTGGTGGGAAGCATTAATGTTTGTATGGATTAAATAAAGTGGACCCTCTTCCAGAAGGGGAATGTTTTAAAATGATACGGATGGGGTGGAGATTTTGAGGAGCTCTGTGAGAGAGGGAAACTGAGGCAGGGAGCTGCAGGGCCATCCCAGGCAATGAGGGGGTGCTGAGGCGGCAGCTACCTGTTGACAGGCATAAATGGAGTAGAGAATGGTCACATACCCTTGGCTGGGAATTCAGACCCCTGGCATGAGGAGTCTTGATGGGCTTCTGAAGAAGGAGAAGGGGTAAGAATAGAGCGGTTGTTAAGTCTGGGATCAGTCATAGTAGGGTCAGAGAGTTGGGCTCGGATGGTCTTTTCCCAGTGCTAAAGTGTTTGCTGCTCAATCCACCTAATTAATTTTCAGTGGTGTGATTTGAGCAGGGTACGGACACAGAACTCTCCATGTAACAAACCAGACCCGCAAGCCGCCATGCTCTTCTCTGGAGCACCCACCTTAAAACGTGTAGTTTTAACACACCAGTTTCCATGCCCAGGAAAGGGTTAGGCGGCAAATGGTTACATTGATGAGTTGGAAGAAATTGCCTCCCCACTTCAAAAAAAAGCTCTATGATTGTTTAAGTGCGAGACTGTGAATTATAAATTATGCAACATTTATAATCAGGAAAACATCTGCTGGGTGGTGTTTCCAGTGGACAAGGCCAGCCAAAGGCTCCAGGACACAATGTGTAGGGATTGCACCAATCACCACCTGTCTGCTCCTATAATCGAGTTGATTTTTTATTATCTTGACATAAGCTTTCAAGATGCATGATCTATGCGTTTATTTAGCTGTCTTTCCTGGCGTCCCCTAAATTTGAACTCCAGTAAATCCTCCCACAGTTGGATTTCTGCACTTTTAAGAGATGACGTTTTCTGACAGTACATTTCTTCCTTCCCCTCACTTATGTGACAGATCACGCTATTCTCTAGGGCAAACATTTCCCAACCTGGGTCCCTAAAGTCAGGCTCCAAAAGCCTTATTTAGGCACCTAAATAGGAGCCAGACTTCCAGAGGTGCTGAGAAACCCACCTGACATAGAAATTAATGGGAGCTGCAGGTATTTAGCACCTTGGAAAATCAGGCCAAAAGCTTCCATTTAGGTGCTAAAAAATATGGATTTAGGAGCCTAGCTTTAAGGATCCAGGTTTGTAGGTTTTTGATGTAGACTTTTGGCATTGGATGGGAAAAATCTCCTCATAGTGTGTGATCTTCCCACCCAGCCAAGGACTTTCTTAACAAATAACCATGTGCCTGGACAGGTGGGTATGTATGCAAAACTTAGCAGCTTCAGTTCACAGAGATTTACTTCCCTTTTCTGGTTTTGCTCTGTCTGTCTGTTGCTTTTGAACATGGACAGATCCTAAAAGCCAGTGCAAAACTTTGCTGAAACTGCTCTGCTACGCGAGTTTTTCATGGTTTTCACTCAGTCATAAAGCAGTCAGTTTGCTTCTAATTAGGGTACAGTCCCAGTTCCAAAAAGTCATGTGATTGGCAAACTACACAGCATCCCTGGTCTGAGTTCTGGGTTTGTAAAGAATCCCTAATTTAGACACAATGGAGCCAGATTCTCAGCTGGTGTAAACTGACATGGCTCTATTGACTTCAATTTTTGAAGGAACCAAAGAGGAGTTAGGTGCTCCATTGAACAGGAATTGAGCATCTAACTCCCTTAAGGGCTTCTCTAAAAATTCCAGCCAAAATACTTTGCAAGTTCGATGACCACATTTTTTCACAAGTGTTTTTGTCCTATAATTGTTTTGGCCACCTCTTTTGGGGAAATGCAGCTAGTGTCAAACTTGTCAGGTCCCAGATGTGTACAGATGTATAACTACGTGGGCACTCAAGTAAACCTTCTTTATTAATGACTGATCTCCCATCAGCAAAGCCACCATGTAAAAATGTATGTTGTTCAGCAGGAATGGAGAATGAGAGTAAAGGGGAACCAAGAAACTTAATAGTTCTTACAGGGTCCTTGTTATGGCAGAGAGCCTCTGGCTCTACTGAGCTGCTTAATGATTTAAGCTTGCTCAAAGAAACCATCTTAGAGCTTAAGTTTTACTGCATACACATAGACTGGGAAAAGTTCTGAAACTGATGCTGGTGACAATGCAGTTAGTGGAAAGGAAAATGATGGTGCTTTTTATTGGCCTGGAGAAGATGGAAATGAAAATGTTCCTGTAGATAATGAATCTTAAAGGCAGAGCCTCATTAGGTTAGCTGACCACCATGTTTAGAAAGTCACTTGCACAATGGATGTACAATGTAACATTGTGTTGGCAATGAGAATAAGAGCCAGCGCTGCAATAGAGCATCCACTTGCTGTACTAACTCCATGAAAGCCCAAACCTACAAGTCCTCTGAGCTCTGCTTCTGTATTTCGCAGCTTCATCCACATCTTCCATGCTTTCCCTCTGCCATTCACGTAATTGATCTAAGCAAACTGGAGGAAGTCCTCTTTGACGACCTTACTGTGCAGGTTCCTTAAGCAAAGGGTCGTTCTTCCTTTATCTCCACTTTGTTGTTTCATCACATGCACAAACTTCAGATTTTTAGTGCATTTCTTAAGTGTGTGTTACTTCCTGACCAGCTCATTTTGAATATTTTTGCTTGTGTGCTCTGCAGTTTTGAGATTATTCTCCATCTCCTTGTAACAAACACATGCCAAATCTCACATAGAATTTTGCCATTCTGAGCTGAGGTCAAGCTGTAAGAGAGATTTGTGACCTTTGTAACTACAACATGATTCTCTGCATCGTACAAGAGAAAATATGACGTCTCACTATGATTGATTTAGCTCAGCTGACTTCAGCTACCAGATCCTCCTTTAGTGTCCACTAGAAATGGTCAATAACTGGAAACTCCCTCCTGTGGGAAATTCCCAGATTTGGAAATTAGTTTTCATCCCAAATTGGATGAAATTTTTCATGGAAT
The DNA here is from genome assembly GCF_002925995.2 of Terrapene triunguis. NCBI lineage: Eukaryota > Metazoa > Chordata > Testudines > Emydidae > Terrapene > Terrapene triunguis. Next base: position 7,707,919 of record NW_020664561.1, on the reverse strand, counting down.
GTAAAGTTCTGAAACATTTCACTTCAGCTTGGTTGACCCTTATCTATGTCTTCTTGAGCTGCCAGCATGCCTCATGAGTGTTGAAGTACCAGTACCTCATACAACCATTCTCCTATATGGGGCTGGGCTATCTGACTGGACTACATCTCCCGTAATGCATTATGGTTATGTCACAGCTGTTCAACCAGAGGAGCAACTGTGGTGCATCATGGGAGAAGTAGTCCAGCCAGGGAGCCCACCCATAAAGGAAAATGGGGGCATGAAGCATCAGAACTATAACTCCCAGGAAGCACCACTGCAGCACAGGTGGACACAGATTAATGTCGAACTGAACTGAAATGTCTTAATTCAGTTTGACAAACCAAAATGTTTCGATTTGGGATGACTCACCCCAAACCAAGATGTTTTGTTTAGATTTTCCTGACAGAAAATAGAAAAACTTCAGCAAGATGCATCTGACGAAGTGGGTATTCACCCACAAAAGCTTATGCTCCAATACATCTGTTAGTCTATAAGGTGCCACAGGACTCTTTGTTGCTTTTTTCAGCAAGATTGAAATTGTCCTGTGGAAAGCTTCTGTGGAAACTGCATTTTACATCCAAAAAACGTTGCAATAAAAAATTTGTGACCAGCTTTAGTGCCTTCCAAGAAGCTTGCTCCCATCTCTGTGTCCTTTTTGCAGTACTCTGTTTTGCTGGTATCTGAGAACATCCAGCCCTTTCCTGAAGCTCCTTAAGGGCGTTTTCACTAATATCCCATTCTTTTGTAAAGTATGACCACCTTCCTCTTGCACAAAAACGCAAATGGTCTTTGCAGATACTCCCTTGTTCATAGCAGTGAAGATAGTCTGTAGTGAGGGGGCGTGGTCTCTGCCGGAAGCAGAGGGGCGGGACAGGAACCGGAACTATAAAAGGCAGGCCTTCCTGGTCAGTCAGAGGAGAGCTGCCAGAGGAGCAGGACGGCTCTCCCCCACTGCTGGAGCTTGGAGCCGACCGAGGCCACTACAGTGCCAGAAACCAGGAGGAACTGCCAGAGCTGCCTGACACCAGAAACACTGAGGAACTGTTGGGGCTGCCTCTAGCTATTTACCCCAGCGAGACCAATGACAACCCCAGAACCCAGGTACCCCCAGACTGGGAGTGTAGGAAGGAGCCCAGGGAAGCTGAATAGGGTTCAACTGTGTTACTGACTGCAAGCCGGCCAGCGTGTTGTGGCCGGATTTCCCCCCTGACCCGGTGGTGGACCACTCTGCCACTGTTAGGGCCATGGGCTGGGATGCAGTGGAGTGGGTGGGCCTGCATCCTACCTCCTCCTCCTACCCCACCGTCAGGGGTGGCAGCCTCCTCACCTTTCGGCCAGGTGACCTGTATTGGTCTGGTGCCCGCCTGAGCTAGGACACCAGATGGTTTAGCTGGTTCTCCCATCAGATAGCTAATCTCCCCCTAGACTGCTGGGCTGCTCTGCCTGACAGCAGGCCAGAGCCCTCTTACCTGATTGCTGCCCTGCCCTGATTGAGGGCCCTAGGCAGATAGATTTACTACTGTGCAGCCTGACTGCAAGCTAGAGCCATTAATTGATTACATCCCCATCCTGATTGAAGGCTCTGGACTATAGACTTGCTGCCACCCTGCCCAACTGCAGGTCAGACCCATTAACTGTGTGCTGCTGCGCTCTGGCTGAATGTCGGGGCTACCAGACCCAATTGATACCCAGCCTGGACTGAAGACTAGGGTCTATTAACTGTTGGCTAATTCCCCCTGAACGGAGTCGTTCTAGGACCATTGCAGCAAGGGGGCGTGGTCTCCCTCCCTGACAGACGAAGGGAGAGCCATGTCCACCTTACATGGTCCAATAATATTTGGAGGAAGGTGCTCATTATTATTACTACTTAGTACATATATTTCAGTGGCCTGTAGGAGGGCCCCATCAACATGAAGCCACATTGTGCTTTATTGTTCTCGGTGCTACACATACAAATACATGGTCTCCGCCCCAAAGAGCTTACACACTAAGAAATGATGAAGATATGGTTTCTTTGTCACTTCTAACGTCTTTGAAAGAACAAGGAAGAACTTGAGTGCGATCTGGTACCCATGTGTGCAGCAAAACATCTTTATGGTCTTCTCCACTGATTCTGACATTCAAGAGCACTTCACTATTCTCTGCATGGATGTGCAGAGCTATTCTGCTTGCTCACCATGTAAATTAGATCAGGTGGGTCTCATGAGGAGCAAATGAAGAGTCTCTAGAGAGGAGAGTATTAGATGGACAGGAGGTCCATCCAGAAGAACCCTAGCAGCCTGTCCAGTTGTTTACCCTTGCAGGGAAGGAAGCTAGCTGAGGCCATGGATTGTTTGTCCAGCTTATATTTGCATCTGAAAGAGGAACCCCAGAGTAGGAGAGGGGAGGGGAATTTTGGACTCGGTGTGTCCTGAGCTAAGTTGGGTGTGAGTGACCTTGTGACAATGTCCCTTTGAATATGAAAACTCCAGTTGGTTTGGGGAGCAGGAAAGCAGGCGGAGAATCTGTTCGCACAGCCTGTTGGCTTTTCAGAATGGACATGAGGTTCATGGTTATAGGCTGGGCTGCTCAGAAGTGCTCAGCATTGACCTCGCCCTGCACCCACAGATGCCAATGGGAGTTTGATCCTGGATTCCAGTGGGAGCTGAGTTAGGCCAGCACTCAGTGCTTTTGAACATCCCACCCGTAGTGCCCAAGGAAAGCAGGGTCTGGAAACCCCGGTTCTTCATTTCCCCCTCTGCCCTCCTCGGGTCTCTCTATCTTCCTACAACTCCTTTAGCCCTTTGCTACTTCTTTCAGGTATTCTCTCCCCTTGAACCTAGCTCCACCCTCCAGTACTTGTCTCCTTTTGCCTCCATTGGTCTGTTTTCCCTTTCTCCTTGAGGTCTGGCCCACCCTTCAGTCCTTCTCTGCTCCTGTCACCTGCCTGGACCCTTTCTTTTTACTCTGCTCCACAACGGAGTGACTTACTTGAAGTGTGCGTCCTATTCTAAGGTTTCTTGACATCATGGGGTGCAGTTAATTGCTCAGATGAGCAGGGAGATCACAGGCGTTCTGCATCCAGATGTAAGCAGAGTCAGGATGAGCTCTACCCTGACATCTGGTGGTGAATTATGGCGAGTGTGGAAAAGAACTCCAGGGGCTGATCTTGTTTGCATAGGCACACCCACTCGCCTGGCATGAAACACAGCAACTGAAAGTGGTTACTTTGGCTGGTGTGGGATCCCCGGTTTCTCTATTATTGGGGCAGGAAGAATAAAGTTTTGTTACCCTGATTCTGTGAATCAAGGCCAGTGGAACTGTTGTATGACAGAAGGACTGAGTGAGTCCTTCACCATTACCTAAGTAGCACTTGCTTGACAAGGGGCATGGGTTACAATTCCCAGTGAATGGAGAGAGGATGGTGACAGGTATTTGTACCTGATGGTATGGGCCCCCTCTGAGGGTTTGAAACACCAATTGCACCGCCTCCTCTCTCCACTGTTGAATATCAGAGCGAACTTTGATTCCCTTAGGAGTCTAGTTACAGGCTGCTGAGCTGAATTCACTTTGGGCCAATGGTGCACCAGCACTGGGGCTCCCCTACTATACTATGAGCTGAAATTGCTAAGAGCTGAAATCACAAAAGAGCTGACGTTATTAAGAGCTGAGATCACTGAGGCTGTGTTAACTAGTGGGGGAGCCTGAAGCTATATTGCTCAGCAGCTGGCGGAGCAATTTGTGGGGACGACTGGAGGAGCAGAGAGCGGCGTGGAGCCTTGCGGGGCCGGTTGGAGTGGCCCAAGGAACAGCGAGCGGAGCTGTTTGCGGGGACGGCTGGAACGGCTTGCAGGTTGGTGAGCGGAGCAGCTTGTAGAGCGGAGCAGTTCGTGGGATGGCAGGAAAGTGGACTAGCTCGTGGTAAAGGCTGCGGCGGAACCCCCACGGAGAAACAGACGGCTGGCCAGCCTCGGATCACGTAAGGTGCCCCTTAACACCCTGCGTGCCCCCCCCCTTTTACTCTGGGGCTGCACTGACCAGGGACAGAGACTTTGGGGGTTGTTGGACTTTTGGGACTTTGGGTGGTTGCTGGACCCAAGAGACTTTGGGGATGTTGGACTTTGGGGACTCTGGGTGATTTTTGGGTTGCTGGATTCAAGAACCAAAGGGAAAGGACACAGCCCAATTTGCTGGGGTGGGTTTTGCTCATGGTTTGTGTTATGAATCCTGTTTGTGGTGTTTTTCCAATTTTATGCTGATGTCGTTTACCTCATGTTATTAAACATTTTCTGCTACACTCAGACTCCGTGCTTGCGAGAGGGGAAGTATTGCCTCTTAGAGGTACCCAGGGGGGTGGTAGGTAATTGTCCCAGGTCACTGGGTGGGGGCTCGAGCCGGTTTTGCATTGTGTTATTGAAACGGAACCCCTAGATACAGAACCCGGCCCTTGTTGCTGCCAACTTAGATGGGCAGAAGGGTTACACATAGGAGGCACTTAAAGAGTCTCTCATGGGTTTCCTGCTCTCTTGGGTTTGGAGGAGAGAGGCTTGTGCCTCCCCCCACCATCTCCAACCACATTGACATTTCAGCTGCCCTCGAGAGGCAATCTTCAGAGTTAGCCCTCTGCTGAGATGAATGGGGAAGGCTTCACATCTCTCCTACAGCTGAGCTCCTCTAGATCATGGCCCAGATTTTCCAAACTCACTCAGGATCCTCGTTACCTAACTTGAGACATTTCCCGGGGACCTGATTTTCACAGGATAGGTGTTCAGCATCTTCTGAAAATCTAGCGCCTCTAATGAGGCTCAAGTTGGGTGCCCCAAAATGGAGGCATCTACAAGTCATAGGTTGCTTTTGAAACACTTAGCGCAGTAGTGTAATTCACCACTGGTAGCAGTAATGTAGACACGTTGTAGGCATTTTTTCCTCCAATGCCTTCTCATTCATAGTCTTCTGTCACATCAGACACTTTATGATCCAGACTGGCACTTTAGTTCCACTGCATTTGCATCTAGAAACTTCCAAAAATAGGCTTCTGAGATTCCCTGTCCTCTGGCACCAGGACTCAGAGGTGTCCCCATAAAATGGATTTTAAAACCTATTAAATATATTGCAGGATATAATTCCCCAGCTGTGTGTTCCAGGAGACCTTCCCTATTAAGTGATACCAGCTACACCTGTCTCTGTTTCACTAGCTCCATAATTGCAACTGGTGTTGGTATCTCTGTCAGTGGGAGCTGCCACTGCCAGTCACTTTGTCAGGCAGGACCAAAGGCTGAGAAAGAAGTTGACATGGAAGGGACAGATTCTCAGCTACTGTAACCTGATGTAGCACCACTGAAGTCAATAGGCCAGACCCACAGCTGGTGTCAATTGCAGTGGCGTCGTTAAAGTTGATGGGCCAGACTTAGTGGTTTTCACCAGCTGAGGGTTTGCCTGAGGTGCTTAAGAGCACGGAATTCTACCTTTGGCAGCTCAGCTCCGCATTTAGGCATCTAAAATGGGCACCTGCTAACTTGAGCATCCAGCTTCAGAATTGGACACTGTAACGCTCAGTCTGTCAACATTACCATGGCAACCAAACCAGGGAACCTGTAACTACAGTGATGTATGGTGACCTGATTACAGCATGGTTTCATTTTGTAGTGTAGATAGGCTCTTAACTGTGTTCCATGATCAGGTGAAAGACTTGGACAGCTTGTAATTGTGCCTCTTGGCTTGAGAATGTAAGGGAGATGGGCCATCAGGTCTGTAAACTTAAAAATGAGGCTTTGGGTAGGCATCTGAAGATCTGAGTGTCTGAGAAAGGAAGAGAGTCTCAAAGATTTGGAAGAGCAGTTGGTTTAATTTCAGATCAGACAATGTTTTAATAGAGTTTATCATAGAATTACTTCTGCTGCCTCCTCTTCCTCCTGCAGAGAATGCATAACTGCCTCCTCAATGTCTTCTGTCACGCCACCCCTCAGAACAGCAGCTCCCTGTTTGACAATCACAGATTCTTCTCATTCTATGTAGGCATTAGGCTCAGTGATTTACCTGTTTGTGTAGTTAGAGGTAGTGATTAGAAGGATCTCTCTCTAAGCAGGCTGGCGATTGCCTTTAGGGTCAGCTTCAAGTCTTGGCCTTGAATGGAAAGACCAGCTTCTGTTAGTGGCAGATTAGATAACGCCTCACAATTACTTGCCAGGCAATAACCGGAAAGCAGATGAGGAAAGATTGATCTCTGGGCCTTCATTTTATGGGGGTGGGTTGGAATTCAAGAATCATCAATTTGCCAGTGGAGGTCAGAAAAAAGCCAATATCTTTATCTTGCCCTCGTTTGCTGGAAATAATATGCCAAATTAACCGTTACTTTATAATGTAAAGGAGTCAAGTAGATTTGTGCTTCCTCGGGAAAGTCAGCTCTCTGTCTTCATTATTTATATTGCACCTACGAGGCCTCATCTGACATCAGTCTCCTTGTACTGGGAGCTGTACACAGTAAGAGACTGTCCCTGACCCAAAGAGCTTAAATCTAACTAGACAATGAGGGAGGGGATGCAAAGGCATCAGGAGGGGAGATGACCTGTCCAAGGTCACAGGTCAGTCAATGGTAGAGCTAAGAATAGAACCCAGGTTTCCCGACTTCCCATCCACTGGCTTAGTCACTAGACAGCTCTCCCTCTCCTAGCTAACTGCTCAATGCCATGGCCCTAGTTCAAACTGAGTGCAAGGTGCAATGAGGCAAGTCGGTGCTTTCCAAGGAAGCAGATTGATGTTTAGCAAAAAGTTCACCTTAAAAGCATCCTGATTTGTTCAGAGCTTTGACATGGTCTCTGCTTCATTAGAATTTAAGGAAGACAAACTGAGTGCTCACTTGGTTCCATGTGATGAGAGAATAACCCGGGAGACTCCAAAACCCAAACCTGGAATGATGTTGTTTTCACAGCCACAGGATTTGGCTTTTCCTGGGTTCTTTTATGGTCTCAAGTGGGATCATCCAGTCATACAGCAAAATCGTCCCCCACCTACCCCGCTGCTGATCTATTCCTAATAATGCTGTACACGGCCCAGAGGACCTTATTTCCCAGCTGAAGGCAGAAGGATGTTTCCCCCTCCTAACTGAAGAAGAGCGACATTCTCCTGCAGAGGCCCTCAAACCTCCTCCTGTTTTATAAATAAGCATGAAATATACCCCGGCACTCTTGGGACTTCTGGAGTGAGTGGAAGTCACAGATACCCTCCATGACATCATCAGAAAGGAGAGGTATGACTATAATTCTCAGCCCCTCCATATCTGATAGGCCTGCCTCTCCCCTCCACCACCCAGTACAGCATCCACCTTTTAAACAAGGTTCCCCATTAACATTAAGAAGCTCATGGGTGGAGGTTCCTTAACTGCAAGGTTCCTAACTGTGGCCTGTTTATAGTTTTACCTACAATGTTCTTCCCAAGTGGACTCGATAAAGGGAGTTGAATTCAGCAACCTCAAGCGAAATGGGGCATGGCTTGGGGATAATATTGGTTGTGTAATGAGCCTGTAAGACTTTGTACCCTAGGATTGTTGCATGCTTACATTTCTGCTAGCCTTTGGATCTGTATGACTAGACTTGGGGAAGCACCTTTATTTGGATGTTGGAAAACTTTCATCAAGTTTTGTCTGAAAAAATGGTAAATGGTAAATTTTTCACACACAAAAATGTTGCCCCGGTTTTGGCCCAGTTCCAGTAAATATTACTATTCCCCTTTTCTTTTACAGATGGGGAAACTGAGACCCAGAGCGAGATGTCCATGGTCGCACAGCAAATTGCTTAAAGAGCTGGGAAGAGTACCTAGATTGCCTGACTCCATGGATCATGTATTAAGTTCTCCTTGCTCCGATGACAGACTGAGGGCTTTACAGAGGGGGAAAAAAGTCATATTTCAACATATTTCTTGATATGCCCCCAAGTGCATACCACAGGCTGAGAGTTAAGTCAAGAGGCTGCTGTGAAAGGGTCAGAACAGGCCTCTGATCGGAACTGATTAATGACAGCCCAAGGGAACGAGAGCCCTTGAGCTGACAGGAAGGAGGTGTCTAAAGAAAAGCTACCAAGTTTTAAATGCAGCAGCTACAGCCTGACATGTAACAACAGCAAACATACCCTTTAAAAAAGGCAGACTTCAACTGTGACAGTGGAGCAGAAAACCCCTTCTCAGAACTAGCGGGGAAGGAGTCTTTCACCGTCAAATTGAAACCTGTTGTGATCAAACCCTCCACCTGTGAAATTCAGGGTGTTCATTGTAATCAGAGTTGACACGACTGTCCCAAATTAGTTCATTTTAAAAACATAGATGACAACAATTTCCAAGGCTGATTAATATTTGATTCAGGGTGTGACGTTCCCCTCTGGTGTTATCTAGAACCCTATAACAACCATGCTCAGTGCATCATGAGCCTTCAGAAGACACCCAGCATGACAAACTGCATTGAGTACCACACAGACATTTTATAAGGATGAACATTGGGGTGTTACCACGAGGTACAGATTGTCACACAGGGTATCAAAAAAATAACGAAAACACGTAACATTTTTCAGTTGTAGAGCTCAAAGTGCCTTAAAAGGTGAGGAAGCTGAGGTACAGAGCAGGGCTGTGACTTGCCACCATGGCTAATGAATCAGCAGCAGAACTGGGGATAGAATCCATGTTTTCCAACTCCTAGTCCACTGCCTGAGGCTGCCTCACATGTGGCTCTGTGTGCTGGACTCAGCAGAAATATTCCTTTTATATAACAAAAATAGACCAGAAAGAAATCAATTGTTTACATTGGAGTAGGTGAATGTAGTGTGCAGTCTAGCCATAGCCTGTCAAACCTCTAAATTAAGAAAATCACTTCTATACGATATACATTTTTATCTCTTGATCATTACTGTTCTATCTGAGCATCTTCCAGTAGTGCGTTTAGCCATGTGACTACACATCGGTTACGTATTTGTTCTCTCATCCTCTCCCCAGAGGAAAAGCATGTGCAATGGAGTGACTTGTGTGTCGTCATCTTCTCTCTTTTTATATTGGGGGGGGGGGAAATGTACCTTTTGCTATGTGTTTATAGGGGAGAAGACAGGGTCAAAGAAATACGCCGTGCTCATGGAGAAGAAGATGGTGAGGTTTGTGATCGTCCTTAGTTCCTGGAGGCGTTCTTTCCACAGTCTTGGACTGCCCTTGGAGACAGTTCTGCCTCCTGCACAGACAAGCTTTACCCTTCCAGTAGAGAGTTCCAGAGGGGCAGAGTTGTCAACCACTGTCTTCATCCTGGAGCTTTACACACTCTTCTAGATATCTTGGGCCCAGACCGTGAAGTGTTTTGAAGATAATGACGGAGACCTTAAACTTGATTTGACATTCTATGGGAAGCCAGTGTAGAGCGAGGAAGCCATGTTTGATATGTCCCTGGTAGCCTGTGTTACTGAGGAGATGTGCTGTGGTCTTGTAGTTGTCAATTCATAGCTTTCCAAGCCAGATGGGACCATTGTGATAATCTAATCTGACCTCCTGTATAACACAGCCCAGAGAACTTCCCTGAAATGATGAGTGTCAGCAGAGGAATACTCTCTAGTCTTTTTAACCTCTTTAGCCTATTTAACACCAGCCCATAATCAACACTTACTACTAAAAGCACACTAGGCCTCTGGTGGAATGAGGACTGGAGTGCCCATGATGACAATGGCTGGAGTCTGTCTCCTAGACCTGGTCGACAATTTGCCATCGAATGTTTTTTGACAGAAGATGGCTTTTGTTGTCAAAGCAAACATTTTCATAGGAAATGTCCATTTATAACAGACCCCTCCCCCCAAAGTGGATGAAAATGATTCTTCCCCCCCATTTTCATCAGCATTTTTCATGGTTGGGGGCGGGGGGCGGAAATGTCCTGGCCAGCTCTGTTGTCCACTCTAGTGAAAGCTTGGGGTAGAAAGAGAAGGTTCACTGATGACTCTGTGTCAAGTATAAGTCTCTCTTCTCATGCATAAGTCATTACAGTCTGAGTATGTGTTTGGAAGCTTTGGAATAGGCCAGTCTCCTCTCAGATGTTTGGAGAATGAAGATTTTTGTGCCATACTCACGGCTGCAGTCTCTTCCCTGTCTGCAATGGCATTTTTCAAATCAAAGTTAAAACTTCATTACACATTTTTGGAATAAATGAGAAAACTCAAACCTCCACCTAATGGGAACTGGAAGTGCATATGTAAGCCGCTAGCTAGGTCTAGGGCTGCAGAATGCCAAAGCTGAATTCCAGAGCTCAAATTTGACTGCTGTTTCTTAGGGTATGTCTACACTACAGGATTAATCCGAATTTAGATAATTCGAATTTGGGAAACAGGTTGTATAAATTCGATTGTGCGCGGCCACACTAAGCACCTTAATTCGGTTTTTAACCACATTAATTCGGTGGTGTGCGGCCACACTAACCCTAATTCGAATTAACAAAATCGATTTAGGCTCTACTCCGTTCGTCGAGGTGGAGTACAGAAATCGATTTAAAGGGCCCTTTAATTCGAATTAACTGGCTCTGTAGTGTGGACGGGTGAAGGGTTAATTCGGATTAACGCTGCTAAATCCGAATTAATCCCGTAGTGTAGACCAGGCCTTAGTTTAGTGAAGGATATATCCATGGATGGGACCAGATCCTCAAGAAATCAATGGCTCTATGCTGATTTACACCAGCTCTGGCTCTAGTCCATGGCATTTTATGGTAGGGTCATTGCTCATGGTGCCTCTTTTTCTCTGCGTTATAACTCAGTTTCCACCTTTCATGCTTACTTTTAATTGGGATGGCTGCTCAGTATAATGCACAATGGTGTGTCTGGAGAAACTGCCCTTCTGTTAAAAAGCACTCAGCGCGGTCTGTGTGTTGGCAGCTGCTGGCGGTGCCCAGTGGTGCATGCATTCTCCTATGTAGGAAGGGGGCTCGGAGCCGTCATCACAACCACTCACAACTGCAACGACCTCAGGTTGGACCTGAGGGGCACACTGCAAATACTCGCTGAGGAAACCCAGCCACTGTGAGGGTGAAAAAGGGTAGGCAAATGGCAGGTGTCGGAGAAAAACATACACATGATACACGCACCTTCTTTGCATACTGAGACTGATAGCGTTGACTCTGCATGTACAAGACATGGCCAACACTGCACCAGCACATGAACTTGGCTGTTTCCCCAACCACAGCTGCTCTCCTGTTTGATCCAGGAGTGGCTAGTCGCGTCCCCAGAACTCCATACACACTGCCCCCGTGGGTATGCAGCTGAGAGAGGCATGAGTTCTTCACTTACATGCCTGTTGAGGGGTTCAAAGTCAATTGGAGTCAATGGGAATCTTTCCATTGACTTCAATGGGTTTTGGATTAGTGCCCTGGACACATTGGGGTGAAATCCTGGCTCCACTGAAGTTAATGGCAAAACTCCCAAAGAGTACATTGGCAGCCTGTGTATTCAAGACTTATCACCTCTCCAGTCATAGACTCAAAGGCCAGAAGGGACCGTCATGGTCATCTAGTCTGACCTCCTGTATGTTGCAGGACATAGAATCTCGCCCACCCACTCCTGTAATAAACCCCTAACCTCTGGCTGAATTGCTGAAGTCCTCAAACCATGGTTTAAAGACTTCAAGCTACAGAGAATCCACCATTTGCACTAGTTTAAACCACCAAGTGGCCCATGCTCCATGCTGCAGAGGAATGAAAAAAACTCCCAGGGTCTCTTGCCAATCTGACCTAGGGAAAAATTCCTTCCTGAATCCAAATATGGTGGTCAGTTGGACCTTGAGCATTTTGGCAAGACTCAACAGCCAGACAACTGGGAAAGTATTCACTGTCGTAACTCAGAACCCTCCCCATCTAGTGTCTCATCACTGGCCATTGGGGATATTTGCTATTAGCGGTTGCAGATTGGCTACATGCTGTTGTAGCCAGTCTTACCATACATCGCCTTTATAAACATATCAAGCTCAGTCTTGAAGCCAGTTAGGTTTTTTGCCCCACTGCTCCCTTCGGAAAGCTGTTCCAGAATTCACTGCTCTGATGGTTAGAAACCTTCATCTAATTTCAAGCCTAAACTTGTTGGTGGCCAGTTTATAGCCATTTGTTCTTGTGTCCATATTGGCGCTTAACTTAAATAACTCCTCTCCCTCCCTTGTATTTACCCCTCTGATGTACTTACAGAGAGCAATCTCATCTCCCCTCAGCCTGCCTTACCTTAGACTAAACAAGCCAAACTCTTTGAGTCTCCTCTCATAAGGTAGGTTTTCTATTCCTCTGATCATCCTAGTAGCTCTTCGCTGCATCTGTTCCAGTTTGAATTCATCTTTCTTAAACATGGGAGACCAGAATTGCACACAGTATTCCAGATGAGGCCTCACCAATGCCTTGTATGATGTTAGCAATACGTCTCTATCTCTACTGGAAATACCTCACCTGATGCATCCTAGGATTGTATTAGCCTTTTTCACAGCCACATCACATTGGCAGCTCATCGTCATCCTGAGATCAACCAATACACCCTGGTCTTTCTCCTCCTATGTCACTTCCAACTAGTATATACCCATCTTATAGCAAAAATTCTTGTTAGTTCATAAGAGCATGGCTTTGCACTATTAAATTTCATCCCATTTCTATTACTCCAGTTTTCAAGTTTGTCCAGATCTTCTTGTTTGTTATTCTGGTCCTCCTCCTTATTGGCAATACCTCCCAACTTTGTGTCTGCACATTTTATTAGCACACTCCCACTTTTTGTGCCAAGGTCATTAATAAAAATGTTAAATAAGATTGGTCCCAAGACCAGTCCCTGAGGAACTCCACTAGTAAACTCCCTCCAGCCTGACAGTTCACCATTCAGTATGACACGTTGTAGTCTCCCCTTTAACCAGTTCCTTATCCACCCTTCAATTCTCATATTAATCCCTATCTTCTCCAATGTAACTAATACTTTTCCATGTGGAGCTGTATCAAATGCCTTACTGCAAATCAGTTATCTTCTCAAAGAAAGAGATCAGGTCCGTCTGGCGTGATCTACCTTTTGTCAAACCATTTATCCCAATTACCATTTACCTCTGGGTTCCTGACCTGTTTGTGGACACTGCCTTTGGGTTCATAATACCCTGATTCCCAGATCAGATCCAGGGCTCCAGCTGACACTGACACCAGCTATTGTGGATATCCATTTGCCTATAGTCACAATGAAGAGTGTGTCAAATGATGCAGCTTCAGCGTGCCTGGGACAGATTTAGAGTGTGTGTGGGGAGGGGAGTAGGGGGGGAGGGGAGTTCTTCTCAAGTTCTCTTTTGGACATACCTCCATTTCCTGATGCCCCGACTCCTTTCACACTGCAGCAGCTTGTCCTATATGCAGCTGCCTGGCAGGGGTAGCCTATAGCCTCTGTGCATTGGGGCAGTTTAAGAACACACAACACTGTGCATCATTCCCCCTGAATCTATTACAACTTGCACCTGTGTTCAGGCACCCACCAGGAGCATGTCTCACCAGAAGAGTGGGTCCCAGAACTGTCCTGGCATGAGAAAATATTCAGGTATTGTCAGAGTTAATGTAGGAAGCCTCTCTCTCATTTATGCATGCAAAGAGGACCCTGCTGGAAGGCCTGTGATTTATCATTTCACCATAATGGGTGCCCTGCTTCTAGTGAAGGAGGTCAACCTCCCTGAGAGATACCAAAGCCCCTCCTTATTAATGTCCTGTTCCGACTAATGGCTTGAGGTAGGGCAAGCAGGTCTCACAAGGAAGGCATTAAAGAGCAGCATTACGTTGAATGGAAGCTGACGAGTTTACCGGCATATTTACACAGAGGTGCTCCCCAGAGATAAGAAGCTACACAGTCGGCTCAGCAGATAAGCAAAGTCTAGGGCGAGCATGAGCATGCATAGTCGTTAATGTGTCCAGAAGTTCAACCAGATCCAAATGCAGAGGGGTTACGCTTGGGTTCCCAGTGCCCAAATGCATGGGGAAGAACTTCAGAGTTTTTTGAAAATGGTGTTAAATTGGTGCTGGTAAAAATAAAATACTGATCCTATTAGCCCAGTGTCCAGCACAGTAAGGACAGGGGAACACCTCATTCCAGACCTGCAGAACCCTCTGCTATTCTAGTTCTGACCTTCAGTGCAGGGTATGTGACGCTTGACACTGTAGTTGTGGTTTAATTACCATGATTGTACATTTTAGTGAAGGCACTGCCCAGCCATTTGGTTCTGGATACAAATATCTGTTGATAGCCATGTTTAACCCTACTAGCCACAAACATTAGTGACCTGTCCACACTAGAATTTACAACTGCACTAGGTAATTAACAGATGTTAAGACAGGACTACAAATCCAAGTGTGAAGATGCCCCCAAGTTCGTCTAGTGCACCTCAATCGTGAGCCACGTGCCTCCCTATTCCTAGCCTGAGCACACGTACTGAACTCCAAAATAGGTAGGAGGACTTTGTTAACAATTTAACAAATATCTTTGAGCAGAGACCAAGCTCTGAAAATTTCAGGCCAAAGGTGAATGTTTTGGAACGCTTATGAACAAGTAAACACAGACTAGAAATTTTTATGCAGCTTTGACTAGCGCTCCCTATAACATTAAATACAAGATTCTCTTCTGTTTATAAGCGCTTCGCTCAGCTGAGCTGACCTGATGTCATGTAGGAACAGGGCAGCATTGTCACAAAGCTTTACTCTGTCTTTGTATCTTCTCTCTCAGGGGAAAAAAATCTCCCAATTTTTCAGCTACAGGACTTAACTCACTTAGCTCTGCCCTTGTATACCTGCACACCTTCATCCTACAGAGTCAAAACACTGTTACACTCACCTATGCTGTATCATATTGCAATGGTGCTGCTAATAGCTTCCAGTTGGACTCTGGAAGCCAGCACCCTGGTCACTTAGAACACCCAGGGCAGTGGGTGCGTTAAGGAATATGGGAGCACGTACACCTGCTGGTAGCCTGAGGAGTTAATGAGGTCACTAGCTCACCAGCTGCAGAACCCAGGAAGGGAAGCAGGCAGTATAAAAGGCTAATCCAGGGAGCAGGCTCCTCATAACTGCTGCTGTATGGTTGTATTGTACCTGGAGCTTAAAAAGGAGACAAACAATATACACATGTAGTGAAGGTACCTTGGAGGACCCGTGAGCTGCTTAGTTCACCAAGAGGGCTTGCCAGCCAGGGGAAAGGCAGAGCCTGCTCACACACATACATTTTTAATATAGGCTACAAAACCTACCACGTATTGCCCTATAGACCATTCTTCGGTGCACCAGTGTATTACCGGCCAGAGATACTGATGTCTGACCTCCTCCCCTCCCCTCCGTGAACAGATCAGAGACTTGAATCTCCTCCAGCACAACTTCGTCCTATGGCTAAGAGTCCCAACCTCTCACATGATACTCTCTTGGCGGCTGACCCAACACCTGCTGAAGACAAAAGGAGTCTTTTCATTGACATCATTGGACTCTGGATCAGGCCCCAGATGCAGTAGAGAAATAATCTCATTCCCAGTCCATCACTCCACAAGGAGAAAGCCCAATCTACTCCATCCACCCTTTCCATGTAGACCAGAACCCCCACTAGCCCTTCTGCCTACCTCTCTAGTCTTTTATATGCTACCCACCACGGAAGTATTTAAGCACCATAGTCATTCATCTCACTTAAGTACCAGTCCCATGCTTTAGAGGCAGACCACATATCCACCTTGACCAGTCTCTCCTCTAATAGCGTACCGCCCTCCGGTCTCCGAGTACGCCATTCATCACTTGACTAGCACACTATTTACCATGGGGAAGAGAAGGGAGTTGGCTGGTTTGTAGAATGTATTAAGTTTTCATTTATAATCACTGATCTAGCTGGGTTATACAGTCAGTAAAATTACTGAGACGAGTTATGATACAAGAATATCCCCAGAAGGTGGATGAGGGATGGGCCTGTGGGGGCAGAGCTAGGGCTGTTATTTTGAATAGCCAAGCTAATAATTTCTCCTGTGCATCTATTTAAGAAATCTTTGGAAATGTGAGTGCATCTGAATATTTTTCAACTCCTCTTAGCCTTCTCTTAACTCTGGTACCTTCTGCTAGTGTAATGTAGTGTGTTCTCACTGGCTTGTTCCTTACAGATGCAACATGCATAATATCCTTTGCTTCCTACAGTTGTGTGAGTGGTTGTCATTGTTAAGTTCTTCTACTAACTTTAACTTACTCTGTTCAGTGCACAGAAGCAGTTGTTTGTTAATAAATTTATCCAATGGCAGTGCACATTTCAGCGCCTGTTTGAGCTTGTGCCATTCCCCTTCTGTTTGCAATGAATTCTCATTATGCATTTTTTCCAATAGTATGGTTTTTTTAATTCATGAGCTTCAATTGTGGTAGCTTTATGGTAATGATGTTTATTTGCCTACTATTATTATATCTTCTAGATAAAAAAAAAACTGCCTTAAAATGGAATTACGATTGAGAGTATTTATCAGTAACTTAATGGTAAAAGTACATTACAGTGAGATTGTAATGATCCCAAAAACAGCTATTATAACCATAGGAAATTCACAGTTAAGGTTAAACTTAAAAGAAATCCAAACATGTTAAGATCTTAACATGAAAACTAAGGCACCCGAATAACCTTAACTCTGCCCTGTGATGGCAACATGCAGTAACCACATGATTATCATTGGTATATATTAGTGCATCTGGTTTGAGACCAGATTAAAGTGCTATTTAAAGACGTAGGGGATGATTTCCTATTTTTTTCCTCATGGTGTCACGGCAGACAATTGCCTGAGCTGAAATCCTTAAAAACAAAACAAAGCCTGACACAGAGCACTAAATATTTTAAAGGAGCCATTTTAAAATTAATTTTAGCTTGTGAACTGAGTGACGGATTGAGTAACTGAATGTTCATTGAGCACTCAAAGAATAACTGCTGAAATTCTGCAGAGGATCAGGGCTTGAGGAACTTACCTAGGGTCACACACAGCCTGTGCCAGAGCTGGGAATTTTCTGAGCCTCAGTCCAGTGCTTTCCTCTTTTGTCTGAATCCTTTTCATGGGATCTAGTCCCTGGTTCTTCTAGGCTGTACAGGTCTTTGGGCAGTGGCAGTGCATCAGCCCTAGTCCTTGTTGGAAGTTGAAGATCCAGCATTGCAGACTTGATTTCGACTGGGGGAAGGCAGCATTGGCAGGTGCAACAGAGTCCTGGCACCACCTGCAATCTGTATAAGGCTTTATTCACTGAAGCTTTTCCATCATAAACATTTTGCACATGAAACTACAGCTGAGGGTACTGAATTAAGCTGTATGGGGCTGATCCAAAGCCCATTGAAGTCAATGAAAAGGCTCCCATTGAATCTAATGGGCTTTGGATCAGGCCCTATGTGCATAACAATGTACGCGGTGAACAGCTTTCAGTGCAGAAAAATTTAAATCTAAAGGGCTCCTTGTATGCCCTCCCTCCCAGCTGACAAGGTATCCCAATCAGAAGCAATGCTGAGATGCCAGGTCTGCACTCACTCCCAGCTGCTGACTCCCTGCCTTGCTTCAAAGCTCAGCATGGACTAATATAGACGCTGATTTCAGTTTCAGAGTGGCTAGCTTAGATCAATTCCTGATTTGAGCTGAGCTGAAATAAGGGGTTTAAGCCACTTCCTTAGCTTCATAGAGTTTAAGGCCAGAAAGGACCATTATATGATCTAGTCCAGTGAGTCTCAACCAGGGGTATGTAGAGACTTCCAGGGGGTACATCAACTCATCTAGATATTTTATAACAGGCTACAGTACAAACTAAAATTTTATACAGAAAGTGACTTGTTTATACTGCTCTATCTAGTATACAATGAAATGTAAGTACAATATTTACATTCCAGTTGATTTATTTTATAATTATATGGTAAAAATGAGAAAGTCAGCAATATGTCAGTGATGTGACACTTTTGTATTTTTATGTCTGATTCTGTAAGCAAGTAGTTTTTAAGTGAGGTGAAAGTTGGGGATATGCAAGACTCCTGAAAGGGGTACAGTAGTCTGGAAAGGTTGAAAACCACTAATCTAATCTGATCGCCTGCATATCACAGGCCATTAAATTTCACCAGTAACCCCTAAAATGAGCCCAGGAACTTCAGTCTAACTAAAGTGTTTCAGTCCTCAGGGGACTAAACTATTATGTGCCACAGGCAGAGAACAGGAGAGGCTGAGGTGTAACAATGCCGGATGGCCCTGCAATGGCAGGGGATTCATTTGGGGAGATATACCCAGTTAATCCAAGTAGGTCTAACAAAATTTGTTTCAACTCACATCCTTGGTTGAACTGCTGCAACTTTCTTTGCAGGCCTTAGGGACACTGCATGGCCTTGTCCATTGATCTTCTAAGTTCTATACTTATCCCTGAGAAAAGTCTCGTGGAAAGGTCATCTGGTGGATGGAATGGGGACAGACACTACAGACTTGGGGTCTGTCTACACTGCATTGTAAATCCTGGGTTAGTAACACTCAAGTTAGCAGACCCTGGGCTGGTTAACCTTGGGCTTGAGCATCTGCACTTATTTGTAACCCCAGGTTAGGAATTGTTGACCCCTGGATCCCAACCTGGGACTCCAGCATATACAGTAACTCCTCGCTTAACGTTGTAGTTATGTTCCTGAAAAATGCGACTTTAAGCGAAACGGTGTTAAGCGAATTCAATTTCTCCATAAGAATTAATGTAAATGGGGGGTTAGGTTCCAGGGAAATTTTTTTCACCAGACAAAAAACTATATTATATATATATACACACAGTATAAGTTTTAAACAAACAATTGAATACTGTCCACAGCAATGATGATTGTGAAGCTTGGTTGAGGTGGTGAAGTTAGAGGGTGGAAGAGGGTGGGATATTTCCCAGGGAATGCTTTAGTGCTAAATGATGAACTAGCATTCGACTGAGCCCTCAAGGGTTACCACATTGTTGTTAATGTAGCCTCACGCTCTACAAGGCAGCACGAATGGAGGGAGGGGAGACAGCATAGCGGACAGAGACAGAGACACACACCCTGTGTGAGAGAGAGAGGTGCGCATTGCCCCTTTAGGTACACTGACACCACTCTAAGTACATTGACATTTTAAGTAGATCAGGAAGTTGAGACAGCAGCTGTGGCCAGCAAGCTCCCTCCATCCTGAGCCCTGTCGTGTCCCCACCCTGCTCTATGGAGAAGGGGTAAGCGTGGTACAGGCGTGGGGGGAGAAGGGACACCCTGACCTTTGCCCCCTTTCCCCCCCCCCCCCCCCAGCAAGCAGGAGGCTCCAGGGAGCAGCGGGAAGGAGCAGCACATGGCAGTGGGGGAAGGGACTGCTGAACTGCCATCAATTGGTAGCCTGCTGGGCGGCTGCCGCACAGGGAACTTAGGGGAGCGGGGAGCTGATAGGGGGAGCTGATAGGGGGGCTGCCGGTCCACCCTGGTTCCAAGCCCAGCTAGCTCCAACGGGCTGCTCTTCCTGCAAGCAGCGGACAAAGCAGGGTGCCAAATAACGTTATAATGGAGCATTGTGCAACTTTAAACGAGCATGTTCCCTAATTGATCAGCAACGTAACAATGAGACAACGTTAACCAGGACGACTTTAAGTGAGGAGTTACTGTACACTGAATTATGGGGACCCAAGTCCAACCACCCATAATCCCAGAATTCCTAGAGCCCTCCCAAAATGTGGCCGCTCTAGCCCTTTGTTTGTGGTGCAGTGTGGGAAAACTTGACAGTCCACCAAACTTGACTATCCAGGGGACAAAGAAAGTTGGCTTTTGGGATATTTTTGGTGCACTCCCACAGCACAAGTCCAGTGGGGCAGCATCTACATTGCAGAGCAATAAGACTTAAGCCAGGACCCAGGGTTTGACTCAGGCTCAGACCCTCCACCCCCATGGGGTCCTGGAACCCTGGGTCTAAGCCCTGGGTTAGTGGGATTTGTGTGTAGATGGAAGGGAGGGTTAGGCTTGTGCCTGAGTTTGAATCATGGCTTACATTGCAGTGTAGACATACCCTTGTTTGCCTCTGGAGAGAGGAATGGCTGCATGGAGCCAATAGATAAAGAAATCTAATATTGGCAGGCGTCATCTCACCAAGAAACTTTTCCCTACTCTAGCCTGCTGGCATGCAAGGAGTTCCATGGCCAAAAGAGTTGGCTGTGCAGGGGCAAGATAGGCTTATGTCTCCTGTTGAGCAGCTGGAGCTCAACCAAGGCCCACTCATAGTCTCCTAGTCCCTGTTCATGATGAGGCCGAACTGCCTTAAAATGATGACAGACTGATTTCACGTGGGATAATGCCTGTTCCCAGTCAATGGCTGGATCTAGCAGTGGTTGCCCCCCTTGCAGTGGCTGACACCTTGTTCTTCATCCTGACTGGACTAAGTTAAGTCTTAGCACCCAACAAAGATCATCATGCCACGTTTGCAGGTGCAATGGCCATTTAAGGCCCTGGCCACTTACGTTCTCACCTGACTCGGTGCCCATGTGTGTCAGAGTACATAGTGCATTATAAATATGTGTGCTTGAGACTGTGTCGATCTATTCTCCCATAATCTCTCTGGCAAATGTCTGATTCTTTGTTGCTCTGTCCCTTGGGGAGTCTTTTACACGAGAGCAAAGAGGAAGTTAAAGGCTACAGAAACCTTACACCCAACTTGCCCTTGTGTAGATGATTCCACAAGGCAGGGCAATGGGGAACTGAGGCCAAAGGCATGTAGGCACCTTAAATCCCATTAGAATTAGACACCTAGCTACCTTGGAGGATCTGGGCCAAAATCTCTAAAGTTGGCTGCCATGGTATTTTAAGTGAGTTTTTGAATTCCTTAAATTTTAAGATAGTGGACTTTGCAAACTGACCTGCAAAATATTTTGAGGCCCTCAAGTTTCTGTGGATGTTGAAAGAAAGGACAGAACAAACTGGCAGGATTTGTGTTCCAAAATATCTTCACCCATTGCACCCAGCCTTCCTTACGAAAAGAAGTAGTGCACGTACCAGGGTCAGTTTAATTATCACTCTTGGCTCATGTTATAATGCTGCTCTCTATGTGTGTAAGAGCCTGTGTGAATCTATGGGGGTTGTGTGAGCAGCCAGGGAAGCATATACGAAAGTTGGTTGTTATGAAGGTTGTAGATGTTTGTGTGAGCACATATGTTACTGTATGAATATGGGGAGAGAGTGGGGGCTTTTGAACAGAGCTGTGTGTGTGTGTGTGTGTGTGTGTGTGTGTGTTTGTGCTATGGTGGAAATTGTAGGTTTGGCACAAATTGGCTGGAGTGAGCTGGGAGGTACAGAGAGGTGTGTGCATGTGAGTATTGGGACTTGGTCAGTAGGGGCCGTGCAGACAGGTGACGCATGTGTGAATGTTAGGGAAAGAAGGGTAGGGGCTATATACATACCTGGACACGTGCCTTTGGGTGTTTATGTGTGATTGATTAGCCTGCAGCCAGACTCCTGGTCCCATTTCCCAAAGCCATTCACCATCCTCTGAGATCCCAGTGTGACGGGTTGGATCACAGAAACCCCCTTGGGAACTGCCAACTGATGTGCCAAGACTACTTCTGCCCCTGCTTTCCCTGCCAGCTTGGAACTCCAGCACCCTGTCTTGCTGAGCCAGACACGCCAGTCTGCTCCAACACAGACCCAGGGTCTGAATTACTTGCCCCAAAGCTGCAAACTTAACTGAAAGCAGCTTACAGAAGTGTTCCTGTCTATAACACTCAGATGCCCAAACCCCAAATAAATCCGTTTTACCCTGTATAAAGCTTATACAGGGAAAACTCATAAATTGTTCGGCCTCTATAACACTGATAGAGAGATATGCACAGCTGTTTGCCCCTCCCAGGTATTAATATATACTCTGGGTTAATTAATAAGTAAAAAGTGATTTTATTAAATACAGAAAGTAGGATTTAAGTGGGTCCAAGTAGTAACAGACAGAACAAAGTGAATTACCAAGTAAAATAAAATAGAACACGCAAGTCTATGTTTAAGAAAACTGAATACAGATAAAATCTCACCAGTTCCAGTAAGCTTCCTTTGACAGACTAGTCTTCGTCTAGTCTGGGTCCAGCTACCCTAGTTACTGTCCTTTGTTCCAGTCTCTTTCTGGTATCCTTAGGGTGGAGAGGCTATCTCTTTAGCCAGCTGAAGACAAAATGGAGGCTTAAGGGGTTTAAGTAGACTTTCTTTTGTGGGTGGAGACCCCCTCCTCTCTCCTATGCAAAGTCCAGCTCCAAGATGGAGTTTTGGAGTCACATGGGCAAGTCACATGTCCATGCATGACTCAATTTTTACAGGCAGCAGCCATGGCTTACCTGCTACCTTGAACATGCTCATGTAGACTTCTTATGTGGATTGGAGCCTCCCAAGATCCATTGTCCCTTAAGTGCTTCTTGATTGGGCACTTAATTTGCACATTCCTTTCTCAAGAAGCTGACCAAATGCTTTACAAAGGCTACTTAAAAATCAAGCCAGTGCCCAGCCAATATTCATAACTTCGAATACAAAAATGATACATGCATACAAATAGGATTACTAGATTCAGTAGATCATAACCTTTGCAGAGATATGTTACATGGCATATGTAGCATAAAACATATTCCAGTTATATTATATATACATTCATAAGCATATTCCCATGAAGCCTTATGGGGTGCAACGTCACACCCTGGACACAACTCCCTATTTGCTGGGTTCACTATCAGCCCAGTGGCTCATTGCTTCACCTTTGGTAACCTTCTCCTCCTTGCAGGTAATGCATTCGCTCCCCCTCCAGCCCCGGGGGGAATATGTGTGTGTGTGGGGGGGAAGGATCTGACAGTGGCTGCCTGATGGCCGACAGCTCGGTGCAGACTCAGCGAATGGGGCTTGTGATGAATGAATGTGCAGAGCGAGAGGTAATAAAGTGGGCCTCAGTCATGTAATCTTCCATTAAAATGAAATGCATACCAGAAATGAGGCATTTCTGCAGCTTGTACCATCTCCCACGGAAGATCATGAATAAAAGAGGCAAGTGTGCTGCTGACAGATGCCGGCATGCATAAAGGACAGTTCCTATAAAGGCAAAGCCCTGGCTAACAGATGGACTAAAGATGTGAGATGCAGGAAGATTTACCAGTCTAAATAATTCAAGGAAATGGCGTATGGCGAGCCAGTGCTTTGAGAATGGAACTGGCAGAAGGTGCAGATGGAAAGGCAGGACGGGCCTTTCCCACAAACCCATTAAGAATGTTGCTTGTCTGAGTGACAGTATGTCGCGAAAGGCACCAGCAGAGGTGGGTGGATTTGCCTCCGGCACTCCTTTAGCAAGGTCAGGAGAAGAGTTAATTTCAAAGGTTGCAACTTTCAGCGTCAGCCTCGTCTGTTGCAGGGCTGGTTCCCCCCTCCTCCTGTGACCAAGAAAACAAGATGATCTGGTGATGCTGAGGCCAGTGTGAAATAGGTAGTGTCTGCTCACACTCCTCAGCCCTTTGACAGAGCTCTGGGTGGGCATCTGCTTAATTCCTAGCTGTGTATATTCATGGGAGTGGGTGTGGGGGGGGGCTTTTGATCCCAGCCGTGTGTGTGTGGTGCCATTGTGTGTGTGTGTGTGTGCACTACAGTGGGAGTTGCAGGTGTTTCATGCGTGTGCAGATATGGGAGGTGCGGGTGGCTGAGAGTGTGGGATGTAGGATGCGGGCAGGTGCGGGGTGTGTGTGAGTGATGGGACATGATTTGGAGGGCATGTGAAATGTGTGGGCGCTGTGTGTGAGTGTCAGTGCAGGAGTTTTAGGAGCTATGGCCCAGATTCCCAAAGATCAATCACTGGGAGTTAGGTGCCTAAAATACCTTTTTGAGGAGCTGGGCCTATGTGTACTTGTACATGGGTATGTGATCAACTTGCCCTGAGATGGCTTGGGTGGGGACTGCTTAATCCCCAGCAGTCTCAGGCAAGATCAGAGAAGCACAATAAAACAACAGTCATCTTAGGTTACCTTTAGGATCACTTCACACACACCTGAAACACAGCCATCTCCAGCAGGGAATAGGACAGCTGCGGACCAGCATGCACTGCACCAAAATATATTGTGGGTACTTGTCTGTACAGCACTTAGGGCCCTGACTCCTGATTGGGTTTCCTATGTGCGGCCATAATATAAATTATAATAATATTGTCTGGCATCCACAGTGTGCTCATTTGGGACAGGAAGTGGAAAAAATACTGCCTGAGCGACTTATGGAGGCAAAATATAATTACCCAAACTAGAATCTTAATCCAAATATTTGGACAGGGCTCCTGATGTTGCACAAAGTGCGTTGGGATTGCTAATGACCACAAAGGGTTAGGACTGCTGTTTAATGTCTCATCTGAAAGACAGCACCTCTGATAGCATGGCGTCCCCACGTGGAACCGCTGCCCCCATGCAGAACCACAGCCCTTAGATTTCTCCTCCACCCCTACAGCATAAGACAGAAGAATTCAATAAATATTTCTGTTCTGTATTTGGAAACACTTGGGAAGTCCCAAAGCTAATGTGAAACATCTAAAGAGTAAACAGGCTGACCTGGGTAATGATAGGTTGATTAGCTTGATGTTAATCCCTCATGTCATTCTGAAAAAGCATTATGCAAAATCCAAAGCAGCGCCCATTAATTGGATTAAAAACTGGTCAATTAATAGATCTCAGAAGTAATTGTAAATTGACAAGAAATTGACTAGAACTTTGGAGATCTGGTTCAATCCCCAGCTCTTCTAGAGATTTCCACTGAAGCCCTGGGCAAGTCACTTAATCATTCCATGCCTCATTTTCTCATCTTTAAAATGGGGGTGATAATGTGTCCTTTGTCTCTCTTGCTTACCTAGATTGTAAACTCTTTGGACCCTCTGTTACCATATCGATACAGCGCCTAGTATAATGACATAATGCAAATGATAGATGTGGAGAGAGAGGCAGCAGGTCGTAGTGGTGAAAACCAGAGTCAGGAAATGGACATAGGTGGTAGGTCGCATCTGTCTATAGCTGGAGACAAGAGGCTTTTGGATCGGCCGCATCACTGGGGGGGAAGATGAAGTCTCCCAGGATCACGGTGGGCGAATGAGAAGAGGGAGAGACAGATGTTGAAGTCAGGGGAGGAGGAGCATGGGGTGTAGTGGGTTAATGGATGTGGGGCTCATGGGGGATAGTGGGTGAATGGTGGCCATGGGTGGGGGGAGGGAAGTGGAGTTTGGGGAGAGGATAATGGGTTCATTGGTGGATGTATGGATGGGGAAGGCGTAGTGGTGACCACTGGTAAGGCAGAGGGCTACTATAATTTAGGTGGAAAACTTCCTGAATTCTGCACCTTACTGACCAAACAGACTCTCTTCATGTGATGAGGCCTCCTTGGAATTACCATTGCATGCAGACCCTTGCTTATTGTTGTAGAGTTGCTCATGAGGGCTGCTCATGCTCGCTCATTCCCGTAGGGCTACTTCTGAGGGCGGCGTCTATGCCACTGGCTTGTGGTTGCCTCGGAAGCACCAGGATCCTAGCAAAAGGTTGCTCTTTCAGAGCCCACTGAAGCATTTGTTTTGTGGCAAACGTCACATAAAAAACCTTGTGGGTCTTACCAGCACACCTCCCTAGAGCTCTGCATTCCTGGTGAGCTGAGCTGTGAGGAGTGAACTCCTGGCTGCTTTTCCTTGCCCTGCCACTGAAACGCTTTGTGACCTTGAGAAACGTCTATGTCACAGTAAAATGAGCGAGGAGTCCTTGTGGCACCTTAGAGACTAACACATTGATTTGAGCATAAGCGTTCGTGGGATAAAACCCACTTCATCGGATGCATGCAGTGGAAAATACAGTAGGAAGATATATATACACAGAGAACATAAAAAAATGGGTGTTGCCATACCGACTGTAACAAGAGTAATTAATTAAGGTGAGCTATTAGGTGAGCTATTATCAGCAGGAGAAAAAAACTTTTGTAGTGATAATCAGGATTGCCCATTTCCAACAGTTGACAAGAAGGTGTGAGTAACAGTAGGGGGGGAAATTAGCATGGGGAAATAGTTTTTACTTTGTGTAATGACCCATCTACTCCCAGTCTTTATTCAAGCCTAATTTAATGGTGTCCAGTTTGCAAATTAATTCCAATTCTGCAGTTTCTTGTTGGAGTCTGTTTTTGAAGTTTTTTTGTTGGAGTATTCCAACTTTGAGATCTGTAATCGTGAGACCAGGGAGGTTGAAGTGATCTCCGACTGGTTTTTGAATGTTATAATTCTTGATGTCTGATTTGTGTCCATTTATTCTTTTGCATAGAGACTGTCCGGTTTGGCCACTGTACATGGCAGAGGGGCATTGCTGGCACATGATGGCGTATATCACATGTTCTCTGTGTATATATATCTTCCGACTGTATTTTCCACTGCATGCATCCGATGAAGTGGGTTTTAGCCCACGAAAGCTTATGCCCAAATAAATGTGTTAGTCTCTAAGGCGCCACAAGTACTCCTGTTCTTTTTGCGGATACAGACTAACACGGCTGCTACTCTGAAACCTGTCACAGCGGTGCCCAGAAGCCCCGGTCAGTTTCTGGGCCCCTCTTGGGGCAGGTGTCGTACTAGAGGTTAATTCCAGATTGTTTATAATCTGTTGCCCTGCCTTGAAGTGTTCATAATCCAGCACGATACAAAGACCAGCGTTTTCGAACTAGGGTGTGTGTGGGCATGCATGTCCGTGCGTGTCCAAAATGACACACCTAAATAAGTGGTGTGATTTTCCAAGGGTTTGGGTTTTTTATTTAGGTGGGATCTGTGTATGTGCCGCAGCTCTGTAAATCAGACCACTTTTGCTTAGATGCCTAGAACACATTTAGCTTCCTAACATCAATAACTCAAATTTGAACATCTTGGCCATAATCTCTCTATGGCTCAGTTTCCTCCATCTGTAAAATGGGCTAATGCTACTTCCTTCCATTAGGAACGTGGCAGGTGTTTGTTAGTTGATATTTGTTCAGAGCATGGTTAATGTAAACCCCTCGATAGGACTGTGTTCATTATCACATTTTTGTCATGGTGCCCAGATACCATGGTGATGATGGGAGCTGGAGAAATCATTTTAATAAATAAACAAAAGAACCCAAATTTGGGATGTTCCCTCCGTTAACATTTAGACTTGACCAAAGAGAATGACATAGCTATTCAAGCGTATCATT
Organism: Terrapene triunguis; assembly: GCF_002925995.2. Taxonomy (NCBI): domain Eukaryota; kingdom Metazoa; phylum Chordata; order Testudines; family Emydidae; genus Terrapene; species Terrapene triunguis. The sequence goes on along the minus strand of NW_020664561.1, from coordinate 7,680,758 downwards.
TCAGTAGGTGGCTGGCTAGGCAGTTAGGCCATACTCCTGACACATGTAACTAACATGCTTACATGCATGTCATCAGGGTCGGCAGCCTAATTCCTGCTGCTGCTGTTCTGCGGTCTCTGGTCAGGTGGATGGCACTCCCAGCTGCACTTACATAGCGGTGTGTTATAAGCAGCAACTGAGCATGGATGTGGCCAGTGCTCTTTAGCAGTTCTCCCTTTCCTCCACGTCACTTGAGTCCAGGGTTGGCTCGATGAGGAGGAAATGTTGCACTGGGAGAAAAGAAGGGAGATAAAAGGCGAGATGGGGAGGGTTAGATAGACGTAACCAGCAGCTGTTTGGCATAGATTGCGCGTGCTCTCCATTTGGAAGGGGACGTTTTCCCTGTGTTCATCAGCCGTCTGCAGTGCAGTGATTAATCATTCATGTCAGAATCCCTAATCCTATTCAATGGAAAACAAACACCATGTCACCCAGCCCTTCCCTTAGCCCAAGCAATTAGCAATTACATGAACTGGGAGAGCTGCGACAAAGATTGGCCAGGCAGGGCCATGGAAAATGGACCCTTTGCTGTTCTTGATTTTGGAAATGCCCAGGGCTACTCAGGCACTGATCCCATCATGAGACCAAAACATGGATATTATTTAAATCAGCTCCTTATTGCGGAAAGTAATTGCTGATTAGTGCTCAGCATACCACAAGTATTTACCTTCTCGAGTGCACAGGTGTGGTCTTTTGTTTATCAGATGGGGAAACGGAGGCACAGAGAGTCTAAGAGATTCACACAAGGTCAGAAAGTAAGTTCAGGAGGACTAGAAGGCAGGAGATTCTGGATTCTAGCCCACTATGTTTAAACCCATTCTCTGCATCCTTTTAAAGTATTCCCACTCTCCTCAACTCTGGAGATCTTGAGCTAAATCCTGTCTGAGGTCCCATCTGAAAACTGCCAAACAATGGCAGGCAATGGGTAGATCTATTCTGCTGAAGGCCAGGACTGGATTAGCAGCAGCAGAGTGCATTGAGGGAGCTGTGAAGCCCAGGTTAGGATCCAGGGCCATTGGCAGACCTTTGAAAGGCCCCAGGGGTGGAACAGGTTAATACAGCCTCAGCCTGTGCCCAGCTCACATGAAAACCTAAGCCAGTGGTAAAACCTTGAATATGCTGATAATGGACAACTCAGGACAAAAGAATCTAGGGCCTGTTCCTAGCGCTTTGAAGTCAGTGGCAGTCTTTCCAGCGTGTTCAGGGAGTTCTGGATCAGGTACCCTAGGTACCATTGTGGACAGCTCCATGAGAACATCTGCTCAGTGCACAGCTGTGTTCCAAAAAGGAAAGGAGTTTGGGTTTATTAAGGAAGAGATTAAGAGTAATACTGCAAATATTATAGTGTTACCGGACATGTCATTGATAGGCCTCACCTGGAATCCTGTGGTCAGCTTTGGTTGCTCCATCTCACAAAGGACATAGTATGGCCGAAAGGGCAGCAAAAGTGGTGAGAGGCTTGGAAAGACTATGCTAGGAGACAGTAAAGAGAGTAGTACTATGTAGTTTAGTGGCGAGATCACTAAGCAGAGACGTGACAAAGGTATTTAAAAGGATGAAAGCTTTAGGGACGGCAAACCTGAACTACCATTCACCCTTCTTCATGATCAAATGCAATTAAAAGGCAACGTATTTAAAACCGATAAAAGGAACAATATTTTTACATGCTGCATAGTTAATCTGTAGAACTCGTTGCCACAAGATATTATATTGGCTAAGAGCACAGTAAGATTAAAACAACACCTAAATATTTATATGACTAATAAGACCATCCAAAGTTACATTAGAAAGGATAAAAATACATCAAGAATACAACCCCACATGCTTGGCATAAGCTGAGTGGGACAGATGTTGCAACCACATGCAATAACTTTAGGACCATATTTGATTAAGTTTAGGAATGTATCAGTGTGGGCCAGGGATTGTATGCAACTCCATTTCCCACAGCTCCTCCAGGAACTAGAAACAGTGGGGGGAGGAGGGGGTTTACTGCTTGTAAACAGCTCCAGCGAGGTACCAGCCCCTGGCATGGTTTGCATAGGCTGGTTCAGGCTGGGTTTTCCAGAGACTAGAAAATAAAGGGAGGGCTTTTGGTCTAGAAGGATGAGCTTCAACTGACTTGATGTGTTTCTTTTGATTCAGTAAATGGACAGGACTTTCTGTCCAACAGGACCCCAGCCCTTGCAGAAAGGTTGGGAGGGAGGTTGGTCTACTCCTCATGTGGAAGACGGGTGATCCCTGGTATGTCTAGTGAGCTTCTAAATGCTTTTATTAGTTTTTATGTTTTCTCTCACGATGCTTTGTCCTTAAAATAAATGCACTCTGCTGAGAAAGCGCTGGGTGATGATTGTAACTGCTGCAATACACTGTTTGTAGCCTCCGGAGAGAAAGCAAAGCGCAATTGCTGGCCTTTAGGCAGACTGGCTTGCTGGGGATATCACAGTGTATTGAAGGGAGCCGTGTTGCCTTAAAGCCCTCTGGTCAGGAGGGACAGAGATGCAGATCTTTGCCCAAGAGAGCTGACTGCTGGGAGCCTGAAGCTGTGCCTGTGTTCCTCCTTCATGGTCCCCCTTGAGGGACCACAGAGGGGTAACACAGGTGTAGTTATATTGAAACTCTGACACCAAATACTAACAGTTTGGGGTTAGGATGATACTTCTCCTATGGGCAAATTATTCTATAATTGTGCATTATGGAGTTTCTTTCACCTTGCTCTGAAGCACTGATACTAGCTACTGCCTGTGATTGGACTAGATGGAGCATTGGCCTGCTCTGGTATATTTATGTGGATCCCATCATATTCATTAAGCATCTGGAAGAGGAGCTGCGAAGTTGAAAGATGCCTTGGGTTGATCCTGCATCCCAGGCATCAATGGGCAGTTTTGCTACTGAGGTCAACGAGAGCAGGATCAGGGTCATGGGGCCTGATCGAAAGCCTGCTGATGTCAATGGGAATAGTCGGACTTCAGTGGGCTTTGGATCAGGCCCATAGCGAGTAGCGAATGAAACAAGCAGTGCATTATGTTGCCTAAGAGGCCAGTGCAGTTTGAGGTTGAGGCATACGTTAGGGAGTAAGGAGCTAAAGACCCTGTCTCTGCAATGCTGGTGTGACCACATCTGCAATATTCTTTCCCTTCTGGACAGCTCATTACCAGAAGCATGTTGTAATACTGGAGGCTGTTTAGAGAAGGGAAGCAAACCTGACTGGACGGCTAAAGGGACTGAGTCTGGAGGATAGATGTATCGCTTGGCTGAGCATCAGCTAGGAAGAGAACATGACAATTGTCTATAAGTGATGGAAGGTTGTAAACATGATGGGGGGGGGGGGTATGAGCAGAAGCGATGGGAGGAAACTGAGGAAAGGAAAGACTATGGGATATCAAAATCAGGACAGACTTCCTGACTGACAGATGTAGTCAACTGTAAAATATTCTCCCAACGTTATTGGTGGAGACCCACTGCTTGGGATTTTTAAACTAGCCAGGACAAGGAATAGTCTGTGGCAGTAATCCTCCACTGGTAATGGTTTAGATGCCGACACAGTCTCCATTCAGCATTTTCAGTCTTTAACTAGGGGTCAGATTGGGAGGGAAAAAGGTGGTGGTGCTCTGTCAAGCTCCACCCACAAAATAAGCCCCACTCATGCGAGCACTAACTGAGATGCTGCTCACAGTAGATGATATGGATATTCAAACTAGGTGTGCCTGGGCTCTCTGAGCTCCACTGGGCTCCTTGAGCCAGGCTTCATGGTGGAGTGGCATGTTCTATGCCGTGCTTCCCATCAGAGGTATGTGTACTGCTCTCCTAGCTCAGGTGTGCTGAACTATGGGAGGGTGGGAACAGCTACCACTGGCAGCAAAGCTCTCTGTGTTTCACAGTCAGTGGGTCAGACTCAGAGTCCAAGTCAGCAAGTGGTGGGGTTTTTAATTACCCTCTCTGCTGGCAGTGCAGCCAAAGCTCATCTGTAATCCCCATCCCCTTGGGTACCAAAGACTCATCAAAATTACAGATGCTATCCTAGTCCTCTACCCATCCAGCTACACACATGTACCTGTGCCATGCTGGAAAGCTCAGGTTTCAGTCGGAAAATGGACATTTAAACACAATTCTGTTTTCACAAAAACATTTGAAAGGTTTTGTTTTCATTCCAATGCAGAGCAAAAACAACGTTGAAACCTTGGAAGTTGCTGGGAAGTGGAATTGTTGTCCTCTGGCCAGCTCCAGTGCTCAGAACCTTCCAGGATGGGACCATAAATCCCCAGATACCATTATGTATGGAGGGGCAATAACCACATAAAAGCAGTGCCACAGAGGGGGAACAGAATCACCTCTTACCATTCGTTACTCAGTAGTATACTACTGATGACAGTTTAATATTCATCATTGCTTGCTGGATCTCCATAGCTCATGTTTATAGGGCATCTTTTATCATGAAGCATCTTAAAGCTCCCTGCTAGGCTAGGACAGAGGGCAAAGCAGCCTTCCCCAGCAGCTAAAATAGTCCAGTGCTGGAAAATCCCAGAGACCTACTGCCCCCATCAGCTTCTATGGTGACGAGGCCCCAGATGCTCAAAGGTATTTAGGTGTCTAACTCCTATTGCTTCAATGCACATTAGGTGCCTAAATATCTTTGAGGATTTGAACTGAGGGCTCAAAAGGAGGAAAAATTCGGTATCCAACTGAAATACATTGAAGGAAGTAACAGGTAATTACCTGAGCTGGAATTTGGCCAGGACCCGGGGGGTGTTAATAATCCTGCTCTTGTAAAAATCCTGGGAGGGGAGGGGGCTGTGTGCGCGTGCAAGCAGGGGGTGAAATTCCATGGTCTTTGTTAGGCAGGATATCAGTGATCCCCCTTGGCCTTCCAATCTGTGACTCTATGACTGTACTGTTACAGCAGGAGTCACTAGATGGCGCTGTTACACAGAGTCTTCTTGCAGATCTTTCTGGGTATGTCTACACAGCTGGGGGAATCAAGCCTCCCAGCTTGGGTCAACTGGCTGGGGCTAGTGGTACTCGTGCTAGCGCTCTAAAAGGAGCCGTGTGGATCGCACTTTTAAGCTGTGGCTTGGGCTGCAGCTTCCACCCTGAAGCTTAGGGAGGGGGTTGGGCTGCATTCCTCTGCCTAAAATGGCTCTGCCTGTTGCTGACCTACAAAGCATCCTGGGAGTAGGGTCACTGCTTCAGCAGGGCCAGCTGAGGGTGCTGCGCACAGCTCTGGGAGTTGACTCTAATGCCTTGCCTTTTGCGTAGTCATTCACACCTGTGTGACGTGGGGGTTGAGTGCGCCTGGAGAGTTCTGCTTCTGTGGCATTTGATCTCCCCACTCTGCCCTCGGTTTGCACTGGAGTAAGTGACGACACATGGCACCACATGGTGGAGGAGAGTAGTGGTGGGGGAATAGGGTTTGCTAGTGCAACCGATGATGTGCAGTAAAGGTATGTCTGCACGGCAGCTGGGGGTGTGATTCCCAGCCTGGGTAGGTGTACGTGTGCTAGCTGTGATCTCATACTACTGCAGCTACACTGCCATTTTCGATCAAAGCTAGCATGTGCGCATTTACTCAAGTTGGAAATCTCACTGCCAGCTGCAATATAGATGTGCCCTAAGCCACGGGAGTGGGGTATAAAACATATTTTTGTAGGACCTACAAAAACCCCAGTGACTGTGTATTAATGCATTGTTGGTGATGGGAAAGGCAAAGTTTAGGTTTGAACTGATATTTGGTATTGGGTGGCCTACAATTGTTTTAAGGTGGGTCCGATTCAAAATCTTAAGATGTATTTGATTTTTTCTTTAGATGGAAGGACATTCCTAGCCTAGGTAAAGAGTTTTTCTTTTTCCCCTACAGAAATATATCTGTTTTTTTAAAAAAAGGATTGATTCAAATAAAAATGTGTTTGTATAAGAAAAATGATTTTCTTTTATGAGAAACCACATAGTTTGGGGTAAATTTATAGTTTTGGCTGGGTCATTAATATCTGGTAGTCAAAAAGTATTGGTTTGAACAAAAATATGTTGTAATAAAAATGCATTGTTTTGAAGAAATTTATTGGCCCCATGAAAACCTATTCGATTCAGAAAGATATGTTGATTTCAATGAAAATCTATTTGTTTTGAGAGCCAGAGGAAAAGAGAGAACACTTATTTGAGAGGCTGGTGCTTCTCAAGGCACGCTCCTCTCAGGGAGTAATTAGTGCCAGGGTGTGTCCGATGAGGAATTAGTGCAAGGAAGCATGGGAAACAAACAGAGAAAGACACAGACTCTGCTACAAGAGAAGCATCAGTGAATAAAGCTGGGACCAAGGAATCAGAACAGAGATGTGGAGAGAGAGAGAAGCAGAGAATGCAAAAGCCAATGGGCTGAATAAAATGAGGGAGGAGAGCAAATGGCAAAGAGGAGCAGAGAAGGGGAAGGCAGCTGCGGCAGAAAGACGCCTGACATGTGTAAGGTACAAGTTTAATGTGCCTTGTGCACACTGAGCTCCTAGCCTCTTGACACACAAATGAGCTGGTTCCACTCCAGCAGGTAGCTGCATTATCTATAGACCCAGGGTGAGATGACTCTATGGGCGGCACTGTAAGACAGCAACCCATGCAGAGCCAGCGGCATTCTCCTCCCAAACTGATGCCCTTGACTGCTTTCTGGGAGATGCTTTTTGGGCCAATTTTAGCGCATGCTGGTATTTACACATTGCTTTGGTCATTGTGCTTGAGGTTAACAGTCCCTGGCCAGATCCCCACGTGGTGTAAATCCATTGCTCCAGCAATTTAAGCTCTTCTGACGTTCTCCACTCCCCTGATGGGATTTCAGTACCCCAATGGAGGGCAAAGAGGAATTGGCTGCAGTCAATCTTATGTTTTTTCACGGTATCCCATAACCGTGGTATTTGGGCATGTGTGGAGACAGGCTGGACCGACCAAGGGAGAATGGGTAGCTATTATGCATGATCCAGCAGGATGTGTGGATGAGGCATAAACCTCAGCAGACTCAAGCCAAACTGAAGACGGTTGGGTTTTTGCAAAACAAAACGAAATGAACATTGTTCTTTGAGATATGGGGAAATTTTCTGCAAATGCCTGTTTCTCAGAAGTGCTCAGTGTCCTTGCTGATGAATGCTCCAGCCAGTCAGACTGACATCTCCTCTAAATTGCTCTGAGTGGAAGGTACATTTCTTTTAGTTGGGCTCTCTTCAGCATGTCTTGCCCAGGTCTTCATAGATTCATAAATTCTAAGACCAGAAGAGATTATCTAGACTGACCTCCTGCATAACACAGGCTGGAGAACTTCCCTGAAATAATTCCTGTTCCAACCAGAGCAGATGTTTTAGAAAAACACCAGCACTTGATTTTAAATATTGCTTTATTTCTGAATTTATCTAGCTCCAACTTCCAGCCATTGCAACATGTTATAACTTTGCCCACTAGATTGAGGAGCCTGTTATCAAGTTTTTGTTCCTTCTGTAGTTACTTATAGATTGTGATCAAGTTACGCCTTGCCCATCCATTGTTAATCTTAACAGATGGAGTTAATTGAATGTATCACTATAAGGCATGTTTTTTAACCCTTTAAACATTCTTGTGTCTCTTCTCTGAATCCTCTCAAATTTAGCAACATCCTTCTTGAATTGTGGGCACCAGAAATGGACACACAATTCCAGTAGCAGTTGCACCAGTGCCAAAAAAAGAGGTTAGATAGACTCCCTATTCCTACTCGAGAGTCTCTGGTTCATGTGACCAAGGATTGCATTAGCCCTTTTGGCCACAGCGTTGCACTGGAATCTCATGTTCAGCTGATGACCACCAAGACCCTCCAAACCTTTATTTAGAGTCACTGCTTCCCAGTAGAGAGTCCCCTATCCTGTAAGTTCGGCTTGCTTTCTTGAAGAGTTTATGCCAATTCCTGATCAGCTCTTGGGGACATTCCTGTGACGTACATTCCCCCTGGTCTCCACACTGCTGTGGTGACAGCTATCCTCTTCTAGATGGCTCATCTCCCCAGGCATGTCCAGGAGTGTGCTGCATCCTCTCTTCACTATGAGATTGGTGGGTTCTTCCAAAGCCAACCAGGGATGGCTGCAGGCTGCCCTCTGTCTTCCAGGTCCTTATTCTTGTTATATTCCTCTTCTTCCGAGCAGTCTCCCTGCTGAGCTGAAGCAGTACGAGCCCTGGCTGTGGCTGCAGGAGGTGGCTGCCTAGAGAAGAGTTGTTCTTTGATCTGTTTGATCTGTTAGATGAATTGCTGGCCTCCCTAGACAGAAGCTTGGACAACTGCACTTTAGCTGCAGGCTCTTTGTCAATGCTTCTCACTCCTGCTCTGCAGATATTTCTCTCATCAGGGTGGTAAAGGAGGGGAGTGTTGTCCCTCTGCCCACGTAAGGATAGCTTGGCTGTCTGTGTGACTGCATATAATAGCAGATAAAGCTCCTCAAAGGCCTTGAGGGTACGCTCAACAAACTCTGCTGTTCCAGAGTAGGGTGGGACCTCTCTGTCTTGCCTGCATAGCCACTCACTTATGTAGCCCAGTTCTTTGCTCCCGTTGAGTAGCACTACCTCACACGACCAATCTTGTTGCCTTCAGGGTGACTAGTCACTTGAGTAAGAGTTGCAGAAGCAGCCCCATGGTGTCTGAACCGGACCTCTCAATTCACTCCTCACTAGTCTCGATGCCTGTTGAATTAAGCCAGGGTAGTTTCCTGTGTCATAAAGACAGGCACAGCTCATAGCTGCGAAGCACCTGGTCTCTCTCAGAACACACATCCTGAAGTTTGGATGTTTAATGAACTCACCTGCTGCTGTTTGGTGGAGAAATTGGGGTAAAAATCTTGCCAGGGTTCCAGGAATTCTGATTGGTGGTGGGCTGGGGATACCCAAGCGCAGCTTTTTTCATTAGATTTTAGTATTTTCAGTCCCAACCCAAAGCAGGAAGTACAGAGTGTGTGCACATATGATTTTTTTAAAGTGACTAAGCCTTTTCCTAAACCACAGTACGATACAGCTGCGGTTAGTATTATGTCTATTACAATAGTTCCTGGAAGTCCCAGCTGAGATCAGGACCCCAGTGCTAGGTGCAATACATACACACAGTGAGAGACAGTCCCTGGACTGAGGGTCTAAATAGTCAAAACAGACAAAGGGTGTGAGGGAAACAGAGAGGCAACCAAGAATTGAACTGGTTTGCATTAGGTCACACAGGTGGTCAGTAGCCAAATGAGGACTGAAAACAGGTCTACTGACTCCTGGAGCAGTGTGTTATTCATTGTTTCCAAGGTTGGAAGAGACCACTGTGATCATTGAGCCTGACCTCCGTATGCTTTAGACCAGTGTTCTCAACTGTTTCAGGTTGGTAATCCCTTACTCAATGTCATTTTCACGACCCCTTTACAGTCACTATAAACAGAAGAGCTATGCCCATGAAAACAATGATATGCCTATATCATTTGTGTGTGTCTGGGTTTCGAGAGGTTGACACAATACTTGACCTTTAAGGGTAAGCATAAGTGATTAAAAAAATTAATTGCAAATAAACATGCAATTAATCGAACTGTTAAAGAATAATAGAATACCATTTATTTAAATGTTTTTGGATGTTTTCTACATTTTCAAATATATTGATTTCAATTACAACACAGATTACAAAGTGTACAGTGCTCACTTTATATTATTTTTATTACAAATATTTGCACAGTAAAAAACAAAAGAAATAGTATTTTTCAATTCACCTAATACAAATAATGTAGTGCAATCTCTTTAACATGAAAGTTGAACTTACAAATGTAGAATTATGTACAAAAATATAACTGCACTCAAAAATAAAAAATTGTAAAACTTTAGAGCCTACAAGTCCACTCAGTCCTACTTCTTGTTCAGCCAAACACTCAGACAAACAAGTTTGTTTACATTTGTAGGAGATAATGCTGCCCACTTCTTGTTTATAATGTCACCTGAAAGTGACAACAGGTGTTTGCATGGCACTGTTGTAGCCAGCGTCGCAAGATATTTATGTGCCAGATGCGCTAAAGATTCATATGTCCCTTCATGCTTCAACCACCCTTCCAGAGGACATGCGTCCATGCTGATGATGGGTTCTGCTCGATAACAATCCAAAGCAGTGCTGACTGATGCATATTCATTTTCATCATCTGAATCAGATAGCACCAGCAGAAGGTTGATTTTCTTTTTTGGTGATTCAGTTCTGTAGTTTCCGCATTGGAGTGTTGCTCTTTTAAGACTTCTAAAAACATGCTCCACACCTCATCCCTCTCATATTTTGGAAGGCACTTCAGATTCTTAAACCTTGGGTTGAGTGCTGTAGCTATCTTTAGAAATCTCACATTGAGACCTTTGAGTTTTGTCAAATCTGCAGTGAAAGTGTTCTTAAATCGAACAACATATGCTGGATCATCATCTGAGATTGCTATAACATGAAATATATGGCAGAATGCGGGTAAAACAGAGCAGGGGACATTCAATTCTCCCTCAAGGAGTTCATTCACAAATTTAATTAATGCATTCTTTTTGTAACGAGCGTCAGCAGCATGGAAGCATGTCCTCTGGAATGGTGGCCAAAGCATGAAGGGGCATACGAATGTTTTGCATAGCTGGCACTTAAGTACCTTGCAATGATGGCTACAAAAGTGCCATGTGAAGGGCTGTTCACACTTTCAGGTGACATTGTAAATAAGAAGCGGGCAGCATTGTGTCCTGTAAATGTAAACAAACTTATTTGTCTTAGCGATTGGCTGAATAAGAAGTAGGACTGAGTCGACTTGTAGGCTCTGAAGTTTTACATTGCACTCAAAAAACAAAACAGTTATGTAACAAAAAAACCCTACATTTGCAAGTTGCACTTTCATGGTAAAGAGATTGCACTACGGTACTTGTATGGGGTGAATTGAAAAATACTATTTCTTTGTTTATCATTTTTACAGTGTAAATATTTGGAATAAAATAATAATAATATAAAGTGAGCACTATACACTTTGTATTCTTTGTTATAATTGAAATCAACATATTTGAAAATGTAGAAAAACATCCAAAATACAATAAATTTCAATTGGTATTCTATTGTTTAACAGTGCGATTAAAAGTGCGATTAATTGCGATTAATTTTTTTAACCACAATTAATTTTTTTGAGTTAATCGCGTGAGCTAACTGCAATTAATCGACAGCCCTAATCATAATACATTTTTCAACACCTCACTACGCCCCTCTTTGCCTTTCATGACCCCTCTGAGGATCATGACCCACTGACTGAGAAACAGTGCTTCAGCCTGTACTGCCTTGCTTAGCTTTAAACCCAAACATCCTTGAAGTTCAGCAAGAGAGAGAGAGAGAGAGAGAGAGAGAAGTTGGCGCTGGAGTTCCATTCTTGATCTCTCTTTACAAAGGAGTTCAAGTGCTTTCATCTCTACTCATGATATTAACGACGATGCTTCTGGAGGCCAAAGAGAGAGGCGTGCGATGCTGGTTAAGCCTCTTTCTCAGCCGGCAGGGACCAGATGAAATTCAGTTTGAGCTTGAAAGCCAAATGAAAAGCCATAATGCTGCCTTAGCCAGGATTATGAGACGAGCCATCACGGTATCACCTGAAATCCACCTCCTTGTGCTTTTTCATTTAAAACAATTGACACATGTTTGCAATGGGCTTTTCTTTCATTACGATCCAACTCTGCTATTTAATCAGCTTCAGCTTTCCTTTATTTGTACAAGGAGTTGCTAACCCATATTAAAGGGAGAAAAAAAGCCAATGCAAGAAATGTCACTAGCGCAGCATTATCCTTTCCCTGCCAACACACTCATGCTTCGGTGTCAGTGGAAAGGTTGCCTCTGATTAATATTAATAAAGAATTAAAGCTGTGTTTGTCATGATCACCTCGACTGGTAATGCTCTGTGCCGCTGGTGAAAGTGGAGGGGGGGAAAGTAAGTGGTATACATTACATTCATTAATCATTTCATCAGGGAAGAGTTCAAAGCCAATCTCTCCCTTAACGAGCACCACAGACTAAGACGAGGCCATGTTTATTCAGATGTTACTCCGTTTGCCTCTTCCCGCCAGAGCAGTTAGCCGGGATGCACCACCGAGCCCTAAATTCTCATGTGGAAGCTGAGATGCCCCTTGATGGAATTTGGGGATGTTTGGAACTTAAGCGGTGGTTGGGTCCACTGTGGGCATGGAGCTCTAGCTGTGAAATTTGGATTCCGGTTTTAAATACTCATATTAATGGGTGTTTGAATTTGGGGGGTTGGTCCAGACCTATCTCTAGAAGTCAACAATACAAGAACCAGCCAGAGTCGGGGAAAGTGCCTCCTCTGCCCCCCTGCCCCACTTTAGTATCTCAATTACTTAAGCACCCAGGCCCTCAAAGGTATTTAGGCACCAAATCGCCATTGATTTCAATGGCAGGAGCCTAAATACCTTTAGGGATCTGGACTTACACTCTTTGGAGCAAGGACAGTCTATCCATTATATATGGAACGTTGTGAAGGCCAAAAGTATAACTGGGTTCAAAAAAGAATTTGGTACATTCCTGGAGGCTAGGTCCATCAATGGCTATTAGCCAAGATGGTCAGGGATCCAAGCCCGTGCTCTGGGTGTTCCTAAATTTCTGACTGCCAGAAGCTGGGACTGGAAAACAGGGGATGGATCATTTGATAATTGCCCTGTTCTGTTCATTCCCTCTGAAGCATCTGACACTGGTCACTGTTGGACAGGGGCGGCTCCAGGCACCAGCGCACCAAGCGCGTGCCTGGGGCGGCAAGCCGCGGGGGGCAGCTTACGGTCGCTGTGGGGGCGGCACTCAGGGAGCCTTTGGCGGCATGCCTGTGGGAGGTCCGCCGGTCCCGCAGCTTCGGCAGCAATTCGGCGGCGGGTACGCCGAATCCGCGGGACCAGCGGACCTCCCGCAGGCATGCCGCCAAATCCACGTTACCAGCGGACCTCCCGCAGGTGCACCGCCGAAAGCCACCTAACTGCCGTGCTTGGGGTGGCAAAATACATAGAGCCGCCCCTGCTGTTGGAAGACAGGATACTGGGCTAGATTGACCTTTGGTCTGACCCTGTTCTTATATGTACCTAGCACAATTGGGACCCTGCCTCAGTTGGGGTGTTTTGGTGCTACTGTAATGCAAACAATAAATCACAATAATAGACGTAAAAGCCAGACTGGAGCTCCAATGGATCAATCAAGGCATTTGGGAGCCAGCAAAGTTTAGAACATTGTTTTTTTGCATTTTGAAAACTAGAGTGTAACTTTCTGTTTGTCCTCGATTAAGGAGAACAAGTGAGTATACTGGGGATGGCGGGAAGGCTGTCTGGTTATGGGTTTCTTGGGGAAGGCTGCATGGTTATAAGACCATGCTTAGTTCTGTACTTATTTACTATGGGTCTTAGATCCTGCCAATGTACACGAGCTTCCTGTGGACTTTAGGCAACGAGCAAGGCTCACAGGCAAAGACGCACTTTATTGTGGAGCCATGTTAAAGCCTGAATGAGTTTGTGAAGTCTGCCAGGATAGCCCAGAGCCAAACCAGACGATGAAGGATGATCTTGTGGTAAAGACCTAGGCCACAAAGCCAGGAGATCTGCATCCAATTCCCTGTTCTACCCCAGGCTTTCTGGGTGACCTTGGACAAGTTGCTGTCTCTCTGTATCTCCCAGTCTGTAAAATGGGAATAATAATCCTTCCCTTGTCTGTTTATTTTGTAAACTCTTCAGAGCAGGGACTGTCTCTCATACATGTGAGCATTGCTTAGCACTGGGGGTCGGGACCCCTCAGGGGGTCACAAGGTTATTACATGGGGGGATTGCGAGCTATCAGTCTCCACTCCAAACCCTGCTTTGCCTCCAGCATTTATAATGGTGTTAAATATATAAAAAGTGTTTTTAATTTATAAGGAGGGGGGGTCGCACTCAGAGGCTTGCTATGTGAAAGGGGTCACCAGTACAAACTTTGACAACCACTGGCCTACCACAATGGGGCTGGGGCCTGGTTGTAACATCTCTTGATGCTATTGTATTGCTAACAGTTAAATTAAACTCTCAAGGGAGTCCCTGTCCTGATTTATCCATCCCGAGCCATCAGCCTAAAAATGGGCTCCATTGGAATGCAGCCCTAGAATGGTAAGACTCTGCCTCTAACACACAAATGCCTGTAGATCAGTGTGTTTAGAACCAGGACATAACCTAACGTGTAATGCACCTTTCTTCTGCACATGACATGCTGGGGAAGGCTTTGCGAGGCTTTATATATTCAGATGTCCAGATAGATTATATTTAGGCAGTTGTTTGGCAGAACAAAAGGAATGAATCTTGCCTGAGGTCTGCCTCTTCACTGGAATCATAGTACCAGATCCAACTTCTGCATAAGTCAATAGAAGGACTTGGTGGGAGATGGTTTGAGCTCAGAAGGACCAATTTGTTTTAAATTGTACTTTAAAATCATATGTTGTGCATAGCTTGGCAAAGGTTCCAAGAAGTCCAGGACCAATCAAACACTCCTGCATCTGGGTCAGAACCTTTTTGGTGATCTCTACATCCTGTCGGTTCTTAATACCCCACCAGAGAGACAGACAGACACACACTAGGGAAAAGCTCCATTCATTACAAGTTTGCAGTGTGGCCTCAATTCCTGTTTCATTTTTTGATGCTATTTATTATTCAAATGTGGAGAGAATCCAGCCGAATCGTGCATTACTATCATTAATTATTCACTGGGATTAAGGAATCAGTTAAAACCATATCTCCCTTAATCCTGTTTTATTAATTTTATATTCTTGGCAAAAAAACCTCTTTACAAATGGATCATGAAGCTTTCTGTTGGGACCCTAAGAATGGAAGGTCTCTGGTGTTCAAAGAAGGCTCTTCTTTTTAATTTGATAAAATAAATTAGCACAGGATTAAATGTCCCATTAACATGCAATACAGCTCTGTTGCTGTTACCACCTTACGCGGGTATTAGAATGATTAGGTTGTATCTTGCCTGGCTTCCTTTTTTCCCTAGGATCCCTTTGGTCATGTACCAAAACATGGCAGAAAGGTACAGAGAATTCCTGTCTTGTGTGAACATGATGAAGGGAAAGAATTTAATTCCTTCTTTCCTGGTCTGATTTATGTATTCGCTTTTATCGCACCAGAGCCAGAGATGCCTCTGAACTACAGCTTATTGGGAAATGGTTCCTGTCCCACGAGAGTTTTTGAGATTTTGAAATTTTTCCCATCCTGAATTGGGACAAAAATGTCAGAATCTTGAAAAATTTTGCAAACCGATAATCCAAAAATAAATAAATAAATAAATAAATAAATAAATAAATAAATAAAATCCAGATCAGATAAATAAAAACATTTCATTTTGATTTTGACTTTTATTTGTTTAAACTTTTTTATTTTTTAAACTATAAATTAACTAACATTTTGAAATATAAAGTAATTTTTAACTGGAAAAGGAAATTTACATTGAGGAAAATGTCAAAATGGGATGTTTAGACATTCAGAATTCTTTCAAAGTGGGAGATCCCTCAAAACCGACCCTTTCCCCGCAAACAGTTAAAAAAAAATCAACATTTTCCAGTAAAAAATTATTTAATTGGAAAATTCCCAAGCAGTTCTACTCTGAACCAAAATGCTGTTTCCAAGAGTTACCTACTCACACAAGGTGGTTCTTTGACTCCCTCTAGTGGCTAGACCACATAGGCTTATGAGTTGACTCTTGCATCTCAGCTATTGGGCCTACTCTTTTATTTCAGTCCTTTTAGATTCCAAGGTCCCAGGTTCAAGGCCAATCCCTATAAAAATCTGGATCCAGATCTGACCTTTGTGGCTTGACTTCAAAAGGGCTATGCTAATTTATACTGGATTTACAGAAGATCTGGCCCATTGACTCTAATGGATCTATGCTGATTTGCCAGCTGGGAATATGACTCCATTGACTCCTGTGGAGCTATACCAATTTATACCATCTGGGGGTCTGGCCCCATTGACTGGTAGATTGTACCTTGAAGTCTTTGCAGAATGAATGAGTCCATTGTATGAAATGTGTATGGGGAGTGCTCCAAATTCTGCGTTATTAAATATGGGGGAGAGACTCCTCTGGGAGTTGCCATGCGGCAACAACATTTAGAAACGACGAGGTCTGACATCTGAATAGTTTATCTTTTCAGTACATGAAGGCTCCTCATGGTAAATCTCAAGGTAGAACCATAATGCCCTCCATGCTGGGCTTGCGTATCGCTCTAAGACAATACTGTGCTATAATTGAGCATAAAATGTTGGAGTTCTGCTAAGCAGCTTCCTCTGTATCTGGGCTTCTTACCTAGTAATAATGACGGCAGCTTAAAATTGAGACTCCACTGATGGGAGCCCGGGCCATCGCAAATGGCACTAATTGGCAAGTTCATCAGAGACGGCCAGAAATGAATGATCCATAAAGGTGGTTGCTCCTGGGGTTGCAGTGTGGAGAAACTTCCTCTATGGGACAGATCCTCAGCTGGTGTAAACTACAGCTCCATCGCTGAGTATCTGCCCCTACATGCTTTATGGATGTCTGCAGACTGTCACTTGGACATCTGCCACAATCTCAGGCATTTCCTTGGTTGAGAATCTCTTAATTTCACTTTAAAAATACTGGATCACCTCTCTTTACCTCACCTAAATGCTGTCAATCAAGGTTATTGACTACCTGCATGAGGCATTGTTTGGATGTGAAAAACCCTTAAAAAGTGAAGGCTATAAAATGGGATAGTTGCTGAGTTTGACACCTATTGGCCAGACCCTAGAACGGACTTTATCAATTAGCGGGAAATTTTTTTTTAAAAATTGAAAGTGAGATTTTTTTTTCTGTTACTGTCTCAAGAGAAGGGGGGGATAAAACCCTCTTAATTTTCATTTTTAAACTTTCCCCCCCAAAAACCTTTATAACTTCAACTAGCTCTGGATTGTAAGATCTTTGGGAAGGGAACTGTCTCTTACTATGTGTCTGTACAGTGTCTGGCACAATGAGGCCCTGATCTCAGTTGGGGTCTAGAGGTCCTACAATAATATAAAAAATAATAAAGGTTCTTCAGTAGCATATTCCTGAAAGACACCAAAGTGGGGGCTTTATCCTTAATTTCCGTACCAATAAGTTATTGCTTTTCTACTGCGATATTAACACCCCCCCGCTTTTTTTTTTACTTGTTTGTGAAAATTAGCTAATCAGGTAGCTGGGAATTTTATACATCTACAATCATGTTTCTCTTGGAGGAAAAGAATGCAAGACAAATGTCCTACAGTAGAACCTCAGAGTTATGAACACCAGAGTTACAAACTGACCGGTCAACCACACACCTCATTTTGAATAGGAAGTACAGTAACTCCTCACTTAACGTTGTAGTTATGTTCCTGAAAAATGCGACTTTAAGTGAAACGATGTTAAGCAAATCCAATTTCCCCATAAGAATTAATGTAAATAGGGGGGATTAGGTTCCAGGGAATTTTTTTTTTGCCAGACAAAAGGCATTATATACATTTTAAACAAGTAATTTAATACAGGTACTGTACTATAGTTGGGAGGTCCCCCTGCCTTACCCTACACAGGCACAGCCCACTGGCACTGGAGATGAGGCAGGCAAGGAGGCTGAAGGTGCTGTAGGCTAGGAGAAGCACATTGCGCAGCAGCAGCTTCCCCTATTCTGCAAGCACCAGGGGCGGGGGGCTCAACCCTCAGCCCACCCACTCCCCCCTTTCCCCCAAACCCCCATCCTTGACCTGCCTCTTCTTCCCCCCCCACCTCCTCCCCCTTTACTTCCCAGGCTCCTCCCTCCCCTCCCTTCTAAACCCTGCAAGCCAGCTGATTGCCCTGGGCAGGAGGCAGGGGAGGGAGGGGGGAGGCGCCCGAGTCCTCGCTCCTCCCCCCTCCCTCCTGCCCGGGGCAATCAGCTGGCTTGCGTTTAGGAGGCAGGAGGGAGGAGCGAGGACTTGGCGCAGGCTCCCTCTCCCTCCCCCACCTCCTGCCTGGGGCAATCAGCTGGCTTGTGGCATTCGGGAGACAGGGGAGGGAGGGGGAGCCTGCGCGCCGAGTACTTGCTCCTCTCCCCTCCGTCCTGCCCCCAAAACACTGCAAGCCAGCTGATTGCTGCGGGCAGGAGGCGGGGGAGGAGGGGGAAGGCGCTGATCCATGGGGTCTGCTGGTGGGCGGGAGGCGCTGTGGGGAGGGGAGGGGGGGTGTAGGGAGGCTGCCAGCTGTGGAGAAAGCAGGCAGCCAAACAACGCAAGAGTGGAGCATTGCACAACTTTAAATGAGCATGTTCCCTAATTGATCAGCAACATAACAACGAAACAACGTTAACCGGGACGACTTAAAGTGAGGAGTTACTGTACACAATCAGGCAGCAACAGATCCAAAAAGCAAAATAGCAAATACAGTACAGTAATGTGTTAAACATACTAAAAAATAAAGGGTACGTTTTAAAAAAATATATTTGACAAGATAAGGAAACTGTTTCTGTATTTGTTTCATTTAAATTAAGATGGTTAAACACAGGATTTTTCTTCTGCATAGTAAAAAGTTTCAAAGTTTTATTAAGTCAATGTTTAGTTGTAAACTTAAAGAACAACCATAATGTTTTCTTCAGTTACAAACATTTCAGAACAATCTCCCTTCTCGAGGTGTTCGTAACTCTGAGGTTCTACTGTAGTTGTTTTAATCACTAGTAACTGCTTTTATAATTTGCTGTGCTAGAAACCAGTCATTTCTTGCTTGTCTTAAAATTAACAAGGTTAGGATGAGCAAGAGAAACAACTTGCCCCCAGTGCTTTCCATCCATATCTTGAACCAGCCTCCCTTTTCTTGTGCTGATCATATGCAAGAACCCATGTCAGCTCAATTCCACCCTTCCTCTGCCACTGGACTGCTCATCATGCTATTTGTTGTGGTAACAATAAGATCTAGGCAAGATCCCATGCCATCTTAACTTCACTTCTTATGGTAGCCACTGGGCTTTAGGAAGGTGCCATAACTGAGTTCTCTTCTGTACCAGTCTCTGGGCTCCAGACAGAGCCCATCTCATCTCAACCCTTGCCCACCTGTATTGACCACTGAGCTCTAACTCAGATGGGTTGGGTCAGATTTTGGCGTAAGTCTGCTCCCAGTGCAGTCAATGGGAGTTTTACTACCAGCGTCAATGGGAACAGAGTTAGTCCAATGCTAGCTCTGTTGAAAATCCAACCTGTTGAAGTTTCCGTATGAATTAAGATGCAGCCTGAGCAAATGGAGTCTCTTGAATTATGTTTTGGTCAGAAATTCTTTTTTTCTGTTGATGACTCAGTTATCTGCTTCTAATGACAAGAGATGGAGGGCCCTTTCCCATTCATGGGGTTGTCATGCTACCTGGCTATGGCTTTTCTTGAGCAACTTTTCCATGCCATGATAAAGTCGGTGGGAAGATCATTGAGACAGACGTAGAAGGCACCAAAGAATGAACCTGCGTCTTGGAGGCTTACTGGATAGTTAAGGCTACAGCTGCTGTCAGGAGCTTTGGAAAGGGATGAGTAAAACAAAAAGACATTAATAAAGATTTTACAGTGATTTCTGCCAGTGGCCCAGGGATGACTTTATCTCATTTTCAATCTCTAGGGCAAGATCTATTTTAAGTTAACCTATATCAAGATGCATGGATGAAGCTGTTGTGAAAGAGACCTCGGATGGCTGTGAGCCACAAACAAAGATGTGTATTTCAGACTTCAGGTAGGAATTATATATACTTAGAGTCATGAACTCTGGGTAATAATTGAAAGGTCAGATTGATGAGAGCAGCCTCGGAGATGCGATTTCTATGACAGGTTGATGGATGCGCCACTATCAAGGTGTACTTTTAATCATAATCTCATTACTCCACTTCTTATGGTTTGACTCACCTAGGCTTGCAGGGGGAATCTGGGTCCACCTTAGAGGTGAATTGACTTTTTGAGGAAGAGCGACGGAACAGCCAAGAGAACAAGAAAAAGAGAGAGACAAAAAGAAATGAGACTAGATCCTGTGCTAGATCCAGTGTCGCTTCATTGAACTATGTTAACTTACACTAGCTGAGCACCTGACCCCATGGAGATATAAACTAAATAGCAATTAGAACTGGCAACACAACTGGGCAGAGTTGTGGGGAGCTAAATTGCTAGCCCAGTTAAATTGCTAGCAATAGCAAAATCTTCAAAAAAGGAACAGTGATGTGCGTAAGTGCACCATGGTTGCCTTTGCTCCCCAAAGCTTTCCCCAACTTTGTAATCCCAGCAAGCAGAGCGGAATCGTAATTTCAGAGGAAAACAAAGGCCTTGCAACAACAATTTTGTTCTTTGCTTGTACAGCACTTAGCACCATGGGGTCCTGGGCTATGTGGTGTATTGAAAACGGTGTTAACACCGTGATCTACCACTTCAAATTCTCAGGGGGTTTCCTGGTCCTGCTTGATGGGTCCATGACAAGGTGCCATGGTGATACAAATTAATAATAATTTCTTTATTTGGGGTGGAGTCGACCCTCTGGTCAGGTTATCCATGCAGTCCTGTCTCTCCCCAGTGTGCTTGGGAAGAGAGGGGCTCATTGTCCCATCCCAACTGGGGGTTCGAAAGGTATTTATCCTTCCTCTCTTTTCCATCGGGGGGGGTGAGGGAGGGGGGGAGTCTAGAAAGTAAGGGGCTTCAGGTCCTTCTTAATAAGGGGGGGTTGAGAGGGGAGCCCGGGCCCTCCCACTCCATTGGACTCCAGCCCAGGGCCCTGTCAGAGTTACTAAATGATCAGTACCCAGGAACAGCTTCTTGGCCACTCCCTACCATTCGCACTGTTGTCCAAATCTTGCACTCTGTCCCAAAACAGTAACAGAAGAAGGTACTGATTGAACCTTCAATCCCTGTGGGCTCAGCAGGTAGGCTCTTCTCCGGGAGAAGGGTTCTGCAGTGCCCTTCCTCAGGAGCTCCCAGGGCAGGTCCTTCGCCTGGCCTTGCCAGCCCACTTCAGAGCTGTCTGGCTCCCTTTTTAAGTTCCCTCTCCAGTTGGAGCATGCTGTGCAAGTGCAGCTGGGCATAGTGGTGTGGGTCCAGAATTGCTGTTTAATCCCTTCAGTTCTAGTGTGGGGTTCATACTCCCCTCACCCGTCACATTTCACAGAACACACTTTTAACATTTGGAACTCCTTGCCAAGGGATGTTGTGAAGGCCAAAAGTATAACTGGGTTCAAAACAGAATTAGAGACGTTCCTGGAGGATCAGTCCATCAATGGCTATTAGCCAAAATGGTCGGGGACACAACCCCATCTCCCTGTCTCCACAAAACATACACGCAAACAAGGGGCCTGTCTGAACTGTTGAAGCCAGGCTATCCACAGTTTCTGCAGTGCTCTGAAAA
Source organism: Terrapene triunguis (assembly GCF_002925995.2). Lineage (NCBI taxonomy): Eukaryota > Metazoa > Chordata > Testudines > Emydidae > Terrapene > Terrapene triunguis. The sequence continues at coordinate 7,659,346 of NW_020664561.1, read as the reverse complement.
GTCTCCCAGCCTTAGAACTTAGAGCAATCTGGGATTTGTTTGGCTTCTCACTACGATCCTAAGACAAGGCCCTAAGTGTGGAAGTTTGGGAACCTTAGCTAGTGAGTTTGGATGGTTGTACAGTGGGCCCGTCTGGAATCTCTGCCGATGCCTAACAGCTCATCATCTTGTATTGTAATTCATCCTTGCTTTCCTTGAACCTCCTGGAAGAGTTAGTATGTAAATTTCAACCTATTTTTAAGGGTTATTTTCACTCAAGTGAAATCTATCAAAGAAGGAGGGTTATTTTTACAGCACACAGCAACTGCTGGTCCCCATGGCAACGGGCCTGGTGAAATGCAATAAAGCATCCCTCTGTTATCGTAAACACAAAAGGGAACCACTGAAATCTAAAAGAAAGGCAATTATTACGGAGGGGGAAAAAACAATGGAAGATTTGCAGTCACGTGACTCATCTGAGCTTGGAAAGTTATCTCTGCTGAGATTTCACCGCCTCCCCGAGTGAGGGGGTTATAAAGAGGACGGGGATACTCGCGGGTTTCCTTTGTGATTAGCTGAGAAAGTCAGGTACGATATTGCAGGCCAATATAAACTTTTCCATCTCATTTCTGGAAGCATGAAATGAGTTTAGAAAATATAGCCATTGGGGAGGCAAGAAAGCCATATCCATTTAGATGTGATTTTTTTGGAGGAAAACAGGTCCTTGTTAGCGGTGAAATATCTCAGGGATTGTTTTTGAAATGCCTACGCACAACCAAATGTTTTTCTGGGTACCCTTATTTGCCCTTCTTTCCTTATATGCTTAAGGTGTGCCTGTGTGAATTTAGACTCCAAGTCAGCCAAAACTCTTAAACACCTGCTTAACTTTAAGCCTAGGCATAATACAGGTTGACCTCTGCCTGTGTATCTCAAGCCTGAGCTGTGGCAGGCTCTGGTTTTCCAGTCCAGGCCATGCATGCAGCTCTGCCATTCACCTCTCTGCAGCACCCTGCCTCTCTGCTCTTCTATCCATTGGCCCAGCACACCACTCGGCTACTGCAACTCTCTCCTGCCCTACAGCCCTGCTACTGCAATGATGTGAAGCCAGAGGCGTGGGTGGCTGTGCACTAAGCTGCTATATCGTCTACATGCCCCTAGCATTCACCCGTATGGGAATCAAAGAGAAACAGGTGGAGGATTTATTACAGGAAATTACAGCTGAGCTCTGGCCCCAAATTTGGGGAGATGCACTGACGGTGTCTAAGGCTGCTGAGATTAACTTGGCAAGCACTTGTATATTTCATAAGGACAGCTTTATACCAAAGCATGTGGCTAAACAGCTGTGCATGAAGACTGCTCTGCTGGCATCAGGAGAAATAGATGGGCACCTATCTCCTTCTATAGCATTGTCCCAAACAATATGGATTGCTGGTTAGGGGAATGTGTGGTTTAAATTCCATACTGGATGTGGAATTAGAAGTTAGCTAGTTTTGGACCTGTTTATTTTCAGGCTGAATAAAAGGCTACACGTGACATTAGACCTTGCTCGTCCAGGGCCAGATTGTGGACTTGCTACATTCCCCGAATAAGGGGCAGTGTTGAGGGGCATAACAGGGACCAAATCATGGCTCACAGAGTCACAGTCTGGACACTAGTTCCCCACTTACTCCAGAGAGAAGTAAGCTACTCCAGCCCTTTACCTTGAACAGATGAGTTCCCTCTCCCTGCTGGCTCTGGTGCCTGTGTGTAAAGGGGTAGGTAAGACTCCGCCCACTCCAAACTACTGCCCGCCCTCGCCTCTCTGCCAGCTGCTGTCCCCTCCACACTGAGACACATGCTGCAGGGATAGGGTGACCAGATAGCAAGTATGAAAAATCAGGACAGAGTGTGGGGGGGGAATAGGCGTCTATATAAGAAAAAGCCCCAAATATCGGGACTGTCCCTATAAAATCGGGACATCTGGTCACCCTATTCAGGTAGCTCACACGAAGGAGTGAGAGCGTTCCTTATGTCTCCTGCATAGGTGTGCTGGACAAGTGACAGTCTTGTCCTTAATAGTACAACTAATGTTCTCCATCATCAGACATTGTTAGGGCCCTACCAAATTCACGGTCCATTTTGGTCAATTTCACGGTCATATGATTTTAAAAATCATAAATTTCATGATTTCAACTATTTAAATCTAAAATTTCACAGTGTTATAATTGTAGGGGCTCTGACCCAAAAAGGAGTTTGGGGGGGTCACAAGGTTATTGTAGGGGGGGTTGCGGTACTGCTACTCTTACTTCTGTGCTGCTGCTGACGGCCACTCTGCCTTCAGAGCTGGGCAGTTGGAGAGCGCGGCTGCTGGCCGGGATCCCAGCTCTGAAGGCAGAGCCACTGCCAGCAGCAGCGCAGAAGTAAGGATGGCATGGTATGGTATTGCCACCCTTACTTCTGCGATGCTGCCTTCAGAGCTGGGTGCCCAGCCAACAGCTGCTGCTCTGCGGCCGCCCAGCTCTGAAGGCAGCAGTGCAGAATTAAGGGTGGCAATACTGAGACCGCCCTAAAATAACCTTCCAACCCCCTTGCAACTCCCTTTTGGGTCAGGACCCTCAATTTGAGAAACGCTGGTCCCCCCATGAAATCTGTATAGTATAGGGTAAAAACACACAAAAGACCAGATTTCACAGTCTGTGATACGTTTTTCATGGCCGTGAATTTGGTAGGGCCCTAGACATTGTGGTCTATTTAGTAGCTCCTTGCTTAGCAACTGGGCTTCAGCCACTGTTTGAGATCTTGGGAAGACCTCTGCTACAGTAAGGACACATGCAGAGATACAGCCTTAGATTGGAAGCTCCTTGGGGCAGGGGTGCTTTCTGTTCTTTGTTTGTACAGCCTCGCGCACAATGGGGTCCTGGTCCATGACTGAGGCTCCCCAGGGTATGTCCACTCTACACACTAAGTCCAGGCTCTGACTCAGTTTTGAGCCAAAGCTCCCCTTCCGGCCACACACACATCAGTCTGACTTGGGTGAGCAAGCACTCAGGACCCGGGTCCTAGGACCCTGCTAGGGATGAGTCAGAGCCCAAGTCATTTTGCAGTGTGGATGTAGGTCAAGTCACAGACTCGAGTCAGAAGGTCTGCACAGTGCAGTGTGGACATGTTAGCATGGCTGTGAGACCCAAGTCCAGCAATTGTCAATCCAGGTTCACAATGCAGTGCAGATGCTCAGGCATGGGCTCCAATGGACCAAGGCTTTGTGTGCAGTGTAGACATAAGATGCTACAGGGATGCTAATAATAATAATACTTAAATTAATAACCCTGTGACCCTCCCCCCCCCATGGCTCTGCTTGGTGCTTAATCCATATTTTTTTTTATTCCCATGACCTATTGCTGTGAATTTCTGTCCCTTGGTTTAGTATCTATAGTATTCAGAAAAAATGATCTTGGGCTTTTATTTTTGCTTCTAACGAAATAAAAGGTAAAAAACCGAAAACCCTACATGGTTGGAATGGTTGTAAGCAGGTATATTGTCTCCCTGGCAAAGCTCCATTGAAGATCTAATGTCAGCTGTCAGTGTTCGGCTGCCCTATCTGGATTTGTTTAGCTCAATTGTCATTCAGCTGGTAATCACCTTCCTTTCCTGGAAATGCTACACAACCGGAGCTGCATCAGCATCAAGATGACATAATGGAAGAGAGAAAAGGAGTGAGAATGGATGGGGAGGGAGGAGGAGAGAGAGAGAAAAAGAAAGCCCTGGAGGTTGAAAGAGAAGCAGGGAAAGAGGCATGTGGAAGAAACAGGATATAGCTGATTTTCCAAAGTGAATAGTGATTTTTGGGAGTCCAACTTGAGACCTCCGAAAGGGGCTGGAATTTCAGAAAGTGCTGGGCTCTTATCTTTGGAGAATGGAGCCCCTTTTAAGCTGGCTCAAGTTGGATATCCAAAAACAAGCCATCCAAAACCGCTAATCATGCTGGAAAATTTTGCCGTCTGTTCTGATTTCTAAACCGCTACAGTCTCTGTGGGCCTCCGTCCAAGGTTCAGAGCCTGATCCGACGGGGTGCTGGGCAAGTCCCATCTCCCACTGAAGTCAATGGTTATACTTAGATGGGAAGGTCTTTGGATCCGGGACAGGCTTTTCGTTCTGTGCACCTGTTGTGGTCTGTGGGCGCTACCAGTAACAATAGGGACTGAGAGTGCTGGGCACTCCATGGTTTTGGGCCCTCGCCCATGGGACACACATAGGACAATTGCCTCAGGAATCTACCTAGCAACCAGCCCTGTTATTGCACAAACCCAAGGCTCATTCAGTGGGTTTCTATCTCCAGGAAGCCTTAGTGGCACTGAGAAGTCAGCAGGCGTCTCTGCTTTCATTGGCATGCTTGATGGAGAAGAGCGGCATCTGCAGACGAAAAGAACCAAGAGTCCAGATAGTCCATGCCCCATGGAAGCAAAGATTCTGCAGAAGAAATGCTCCATCTAGACCATCTCCTAACTAAACATTAATTAAGACCCACTTGTCTCCCCAAAAGAAAAACAAGGCTGCATGTTCAAAGGGCCCTACAGCGTTTAGTTCCCAGTTTTCATTGAATTGCATTGGCTTTGGGGATCCTGACTCCATGGGTGCCTTTGAAATGGTCCATCTAGCATACCTCCTGCAGAGCCAGTCTCTGGGCAACCTAACGAGCGCAGCTGGCCAGTGTAGGCTGCCAGATTGGCTACACCACCTGATTGCTTGGAAGAAGTACCAGACTGGTTCTTAAGTCCAGCACCAGTTCTGCGACTGCTCAGACCACTCGTCCACAGCTCCAATAACTCCTGTGATTGCTTGATCCAGTCCTGTTCCTGTCTTGGCCCCTGCCTTGGCCCCTCCAGGTAATTCAGTCCTGACCCTCGTCTCCGATTCCTGACTACCGACTCCTGCTCTAACTCCTGGGCATGACTGTCCACATCCCAGTCACTGACAGATGCATCTAGTGCTCCTCTCCTTAGAACTGGTACGTCACATGCTGCAGCTTGCAAAGCCAAGATCCAATCCTATTTTTCATAGAGGCCGGAGTGTGAGCCCTGCTTTCTGAACGTAAGTCATTCCAAAGGAAATGAAACAAAGGCATGAATTGCAGTGCAGCAGCATGTTTATAAATAGATCTCTGGGAGGGGGAGACTGGCAGAAGAGGTGAGCACCAGTCTGCTTCCATTTCGAAAGAAGAATAATCCCTTGTTCGGTATTGAAGTCTGATTCTTCATAGTTTGCCTTTGTGATCTGAATGTTGTGAGGTCAGTGGTCCTTATCCCTAAAGCAGGCGATACGCTCGTTTATCTAGGCGAGGATAATGTAAACCCTGCTACTGCTTCTTCCCAGACAAGGGGGTTCTTTTTTTTTTTTTTAAGGTTAATGGGCTTTGTTGAATAGGAAAAAAAATTATAATAATGCCCGAGTGGAGCCGTATCTCGTTTTAAAAGGGTTTCTAATGATTGGTTTCATGCTGAATTATTAGCTAGTCAATTATCAGGGAGTGTGGAGATCTTGACGTCTCTTCTGAGCACAGATGAATTAGACTCAGGGCTGACTTGTGACTCAGACTGTGTGTCTGTGCCAGGAAGCACTAGGAATTTACATGTCGACACATGGGGCTTGAGTCTGGGTGTCCGGGAGTGAGGTCCAGCTGACGGCCTCCCTTCTGGAGGAGGTGGAAGGGGCTAGGGAATAAGCAGCACTGTGGCTCCATCCCCATCAATGTCCGGCCAGTGCAGCTGAGTGGACGGGAGGGTGCTGTGATTTCCTGCTGGTACGGGCCAGGAACAAATGACAGCTTCCTGGAGGAAGTGGGCAGCAGGGAGGAAATAGTGTCTTTGACACTGGATCTCCCAGGGCTATTCCTAGTGTGCAGCAGCTAACGGACCACCACTTGCTCAGCACTGGGCCTCAAATCACAGCCTCGATCCCAGAGAATAATAGGGAAACAGTCTGCCCCTCCCACCCCCCAGCATTGTGCAAGAAGCCTTCTTGCATCAGTGGCACTCAATTGTCATCTAACTCTCCTTGACTCTCTGCAGTGATGGCTGCTTGGCCTCTTTGCTCGAGGAGCCTCTTCCATTGTCCTATTGCTACAGCAGGACAGAACTTGTCTTGATATCCAAGCTGAACGTCTCCTTCCTGAAGCTTAGCTCTTGGCGCTTATACACAGTGATCAGGTCCCCTTCTCTTTTCTATACCACGTAGTTATCCACACAAAACAACGACCTTGACGGCTGCACTCCACGGGCTCACAACGTCCGCCTTGTAGGGAGGATTTAGCCACATGGTTCTCATTGCCAGTAGGAGTCAGGTCACTAAGGAACTGATCCAAAGGCCACTGAAATGAATGGGGATCTTTCCCCTGGGGATCAGGTCCTAGCTCTTCCACTGAGAATGCTCTGAAATATACCACACCAAGTGCTGGATGTCCTCTACTAGATTAAACTTAATTCACAACTCTTTAACCTAAGGTTCCCATTCATAAGTGTTTTATTATGAAAAGGTGAGTACATGGCAGCTTCATTCTTTAATCGCGTATATAGCATGTTACACTTTACAGTGCATTAGCAATAAATGCTTAATGGAAGATGCTATATCAAGCTGTTAGATAGAAAGCCTATTATAAAATGTGGCTTTTGCTAAAACAATGTATGTGTCTGTTTAACACCTGATGTTAACTTAAAAGGCGTATTAGAAAGAGTGGCTCTCTAGAATACATAAAAATAGATGGAACTTTATATATTAAAGTGTCACCAAATTTCCTTGCTTATTAAAAACAATCATGAGACAATCTCATATAAAATGGAGGCGGGTGAAATTTGTGTATATTGAACAATTGGATGAAAACACATGGAGCCAGGCATTGTAGAGGCAAACACTGGGCAAGCATGACTCTTCTGGTGGACTGCAACCTGGATCTGCCACACCCCATGATACTCCAGCACTGAGTGTGACATACTGTAACGGGGTGCACTCACCTCTTCTGAGTGCCCCCTTGGCTGAGTGCACGCCTGTACACTCTCTCTGATTGTCCCTCCTCTGGAGGCAGTGTCTTCACCCTCTTGGGGCTTCCTGGCTACAGCTCTCCATCTGGGCCACTATAGTTCAGTTCCCCCTTCTGGGGTGCCTCACTGTCCAGGCCACTTCCACCAGTGGCTAGTGGGGGATTGCAGGGGGACCCGGGCCCACCCAACTACTCCAGGTCCCAGCCCAGGGACCCTATAGATAGCAGCTATCTGCTCTGTCCCTTTATCTAAGTCATGCTGCTACTCTAATTCCCTAGGCCACTTCCCTGTGGCCCTGCACCATCTTTGCCCTTACCTCAGGGCCTTGTCCTGATGGAGTTCCTGCAACCAGCTCAGGGATCCTTCTTGCTCTCCCTGGCTTCTGGCAGCACCACCTTGTCAGAGGTCCTGTAGCTCTGTCAGCCAGCCACACACCATCCACACTCCTTCAACTCCAGCAAGGAACTGAACTCCCTATGGCCCTGCAGCTCTTCTTATACTAGCCTACTGGTTGGCTGTGTCCTACACAGCCACTTTAGGCAGCTTGGAGGACCCTCTCCACTGCCCTTTTTTGGAGTGGGTTGTGACAGGGCCATGAGGCCTCCAGCAGGGAACCTCAGAAGGTCTGGTATACCCTGTAATACATACCCAGGGTACAGGCTAGACTATAAGTAGCTGTGTCACCCCTGCCCTGTAACCTGGGGTGCCCTTTACAATGCTTTGCTGTTGTTGCCTCCACTCCTGGACTGCTCACAAACAGCCTCTAGCATATAAGTCACTCCCAGCTATATGTGTGTTTGTGCTGCAGCCTGCCAGTCACACTCAGGCTTTAACCAGCCTGAATTATACTGCAGGGTGACCCTAGCACACTCCCAGTCATTGCCTGTCCCAGAAATATACGTCTTTTACTGCCTTGCCCTCTCCTGGACAATACAAGCCTATATAAAGTCTGTCATTTGATTAGTAGAAATGATGGGTCACTTGGGGTGTTTCTCCTTTCTGTTTATAGTCTTCTCTGCCCTTTGAGAAGCATTTCCAGCTGGGATTATGGAGACAGGCAGACTCCATGGACAGGAATTCCATGCTATTTCTTTGTTAAGATGTAGATTTTTCACCCACATCCCCTTTCCTGCTAGAGAATGGCCATTTAGCAGGACTTTGTATACACCTGGCTGAGGTGTCGGCTGGTCCTTTGTCTCTGAGGAACTGGTTTGGCCACTCTCTAGACTTGGAACATGATTTAGTAACACCATGCAGTGAAATCCTGTAAATTTACATACAATGTTGCTACACATATTTTACCAGGACAGTAATGACCAGCAAATGTTGAGTTTCCAAATGATACCTCACAAGGCAAACTTCGTACAAAGACTATTACAATAGTGTGCAAAGGGTGAGTACAGGGTACAGTCTGTCACACAGTTCTGTGAAGGTGCCTAAATCTTGATCTGCAACAAATTCTGCTTTTCCAGTCCTGGGTTTCGCGTGTGGCTCTACCAAGGCTTTTCAATCCTGACCGCCCCTCAGAGGTGACGTGTAGGGAGGACATGCAGGGTCAAGTGCCCCTCCCCCCCGCCCCAGATTGGCCTGCTGGGGTGGGGAGGGAGAGGGGCTTTGTCCTGCCCTTCTAGCATGCCCTGCCCCTGTCCCTGGCAGCCATGCCTGGTTGGGGAGAAGAGGGGGCAGGACCAGCTGCTTCTCACACTGGCCGCTGTGGGTTGCTGTTCTGTGCAGCACAGCAGCTGCCTGCAAGCGAGCCTGGCTGGGGCGGCAGCCCACCCTGCTCCCTCTGCCCCACGCCTGGGTGCCGGAGCAGGGGCCGAGCAAGCTGGAGCCCCCTCTCCTCCCCGGCACGTTTCCGACTTGCTTGGCTCCTGTCCCCAGCAGCTGGGCCCAGGGGCAGGGAGTGGGCCTCCGCTGCCAACAGGCTCTCGCAGGCAGCTGCTGCGCTGCACAGAGCAGCGACCGGGAACTGCTGGCTTGAGCCACCTGAGAAATGGCTCCCTCCCACCAGGGCCTGGCTGTCAGGGAGAGCGGCCAAACATGCAGGGGTGGAGATGCAGTGGGAGAAGGACAAAGGCTCCCCCCCAGCTCTGCAGGTAATGTGGGGCGGGGAGAGCACAGCGGCCCTGGGCTGGGTGCATGCCTGGGGCCTGTAGGGTTGCCAATTTTGCTTAGATGTATGCCTGGAGATTTCATCATGTGACATAATCTTTAATTAAAGATTAATCTTTAATTCCTGGAGATGTCAGGCCTATCCTGGAGGGTTGGCAACCCTACCTAGGGGTGTGTGTCTCTGGGCAGAGGAGACACGTGGGGGGGGATCACGTGTCCTCCCCTTTAGATTGGGCCCCCACCCCCCCAGTGTGGGGAGGCACGAGTTTTCTATGTCTCCCCATTCCAGTGTTTCAGTGGTTAAATGCAAAACTGCTTCGGAGAAGGCTGGAAATAAGTCATTAAAGCATCTGGACATTTTTAAGAGGATTGCTGAGAGTTGTAGTACTCGAGATTGACTTGAGAATTTGGGGGTGGATTTGCAGCTGGAAGATATTCCTCATGTACAGTATACCTGCCCCTTGTGTATATGTTAGCAGACTCGCTGCAGATGTCTTTTTGTTTCCATACAGGAAACTAATTGCCTTTCTTGTTTCAGTCGGAGAAGTTTTCCTGCGTCACTCTGCAAATAATGGGAGGCATTTTTTAGAGTTTGCAAAGCACCCTCATCTCTCCTGATAGCATTTTGCACACGCCCCACATTAAAAGGAACAGCAGCTCCTTGGAAACTGCAACAAGATCTGTCCCGGCTCTTACTTTTGTCACATGGGGAACACGGCAGCAGGGAAGTGAGGCAGGGAAAATGCTATTACACCACAGCAACAAGTCTCACCTCATTTTAAGCTCCCACAACTTTCTTCATGAATTCAGTGCAGCTGAAAAGGTGCTAGACTGACAACCCTGGTGTGTAGAGTCCTATATTTAGCCACAAATTAGATCTGGCTTAGGCAGCAGCATGGCTAGCTTCCCGTATGCTCCCTCCCCCAGTGGGGTCTAGCCCAGTTCTTGGAGGGAATACTTGCAAAGGGAGTAGGTGAATTTAATTTCTTTGCCCATTTAGTCTTTTCACCCTCTCTGCGGAGGCTGCCAGCAAGATGGGGCATTTAGTACAAGCTGGGTTGCCAAAATAGCACTAAGACTGAGCCAATCAATTCATGAGCATTCAGCAGAGGGCAGTGATGTCTGGTCACTATCACCTTAGCCTGGGTTGGGTCCATTGACCGAGCGAGAGAAGGAAGGATACATAGCCTTTCACGCAATCCCTTACATCCTCTAGCCCCCATCAGGATCAGTTGTATCTGTCCTTCCTTTGGGTTCCTGGTCCCACAGATGCTTGTGACACATGACTGTGCTCATACTAGACGCTCAGGACAAAGGTGTTGATCAGGACTTGTCTACATGGGGAAGTTTGCTGGCATTACTGTACTATATTGGTATCATTATATTGCTAGAGTTATACTGTTACAAGGACAGCGATATAATTACACCGGTATGTTAGTGCTGGTAGATTTCCCCACGCAGATAACACCTTAGTCTGATTAATGAAACTGACTTGGCTAGAGCCTGGGTTCGGAAACCTGGTGAGCGGGGTAGGTCTCAGACTGGGCTCCAGCCCAAGTGGGAATGTCTATACTGCTATTTTTAGCTCGGTAGCGTGAGTCCAAGTCAGTTGACCCAGGCTCTGAGACTCTGAGACTTCCTGCTCTGTGTGTGTGTGTGTGTGTGTGCGCGCGCACGCACATGTGTGCAGTGTAGACATACCCTCAGAGAGCATGGGCGGAGGGTGTTATTCCTTCTCACTCCTTTGCATACACCCTTTGACAGAGTGACTTGCCCTGAGTGCTAGAGGACCTAGGGCTCAGCCATCCCTGATCACAGGACAGGCTCTACCTGAGGGGAATCAGGGACTTTGTGTATCAGAGGAGACTGCAGCTGTGTCTCTAGTGACTTGCAGGGAGCAAGAAGGCTCCTGCAGGGCCCTGGGCCAGCAGGGGAATAGCTCAGCGCAGGAAAGGAAGCTGCAGGGAATAGTGAGGAAGAAAAGTTCACCAGACAGAGAGGCCTGGAGAGACCCTGACTAACCAGGGGAGGGTCCGGGAGACTCAGAAGGGAACCTGAGAAGAGAGGCAGGAAGTGGCCCAGGGAAACTGCAGGAAAGATAAAGGAGCAGGCCTAGCAGTTCGGTACAGGACCCTGGGCTGCAACCCAGAGTTGAGGGTGGGACAGGGTTCCCCTATTGGCCCCACAGTCGGGGGCCTACAAGCCCACCGAATGGGTGACTGAGCTCAGCCGACAGCAAGGTGACTGCAGGCTGAGGAAGAGCCCCAGAGATGGCAGAAGGGTTTGTTTCTGTGACAGCAATTGTAGTTTGGGATAATTTGCACCCCAGAAGCAGGGGGACGAGTGATGGTCACACAGTCAGAGGGCTGAGCTACCAGCAGAAATACCGCTACAGTGCTGGAGTAATGGTTAGCAGGGGGTGCTAGGCCAGGGAGAGATCTGCGACACCACACCTGGCCACGAGGGGGCACCTAGTGGTGAGGGGACACTTACACACCTGTAGTCCGAATGACAATCCAGCCCTAAATAGGCAGATAGGGGCTTAAAATACTTAGGTAGGATCGTCCTCCTGTTGCTGAAGGAACTTCATCCTTCTGCTTCATACAATAGCTGAAGCTTTGAGCAAGCAGGCAGCTTTGCCAATGCACTCCTAGGAGAAAATCAATGTCTCAGCACGACTCTGGTATGTTGTGCAGGGCTCCCTTCCCTTCTGTATGTCACAGGGTACTCAGCACTTATGTTTCTTGTGGCTGAGGGGCAGAGAGTTCAAATGTCGAGGGAGACATGATACATTTCTACAGTCCGGGGAAGGAGTCCAGTTTCCCAGCCCTGGAAATGAAAGCCCTGGGACAAGAGACTTACTTTTGAAAAGCCGGGATTCTCACATAGTCGCCTGAGTCCAGGTGCTGGGGTTGAACGAAAACCACCAAATATCACCAGACTCATAACAAAATTGTGAGAAGTGGCACTGTAATAATATCACAATGCCTTCCTCTTCTGACAGGCTCCCACTGGTACCTAGGTGTAGCACATGAGAACGTGGCATGGATCTATCGAGAACAGGGATGCCTAGAGGGCCCCCCCCCGCTACCTAGCGTCCATGTATACGCCGGAAATATCAATGGGAAATGAAATTACAGTAGCAGAGAATATACAGCAAGTGTAAAGCAGTATCTATTGCAATCCCGGGTTCAGTACTGTGGGGACGTTCAGGCCCAATAATGAGAGCAGTTGAGAGTGCAAATGCAGTGGATGGAGAAGGACCTGCTGTCATTATTCTGACTAACCCACAATGAGACTTTGAAGACATTTGAGAAGCTGAAGGAAAAATTTGGCCTCCAGAACAAAAGGCAATTCTGGCAATGCGTATAAATGAGACTTTTCTTAATCAATCAGGCTTGTCCCCAAGCAGTAGCAGCCCTAGAATATCCAGCCTTGCTACATTTTATAAGAAAATTCAGAGAGCAGGCCAGATCTCCTAACCCTAAGCATGTATTGTATTTATTTAAAGAAGGCTGCACAAGAAAAGTACAGAGGCAGATCAACATCAACAAAGTTGAGATTCAGGGATCCCCGTGACTTCACTGGTGTGCTAGTTGGGCCTACAATTGTGAGCTCAACTGTAAGAAGTGAATGCAAGTTCATAAGATGTCACAATAATCTATTGTGGGACATATTGCTGGGAAAAAGGGTGAAAGGGAGACAGACTGAATTAATCCAAACAAAAAAGGCTGACTGATACAATCCAAGAACTGTATCATGCCTGGGAAACAAGAACAGTCTGAGATTGAAAAATTTTGGGAGAAAAATTGGCTACTGGAGCAAGCTTCACCATCATGGTTGCCACTTCCACCATCTCCTGGGACCCCAGATGACTTCTTCTCAATCCCGAAAGATGTGCTGACCAGAGCTGGCCAAAGTAGGTGGGCAATAGATGACACCACCACCTCCACCAGCTGAAACCCAAATACCATCTGGGATGTGAGACTTTGTCTCTCTTTTTTCCTCCCCCACGTGTCCTTTTCCTTCCCCACATTTTTTCTCCTCTCTCCTATCCCTCTCCTTTTTCCTTATGCCCAATAAGAGTTGGGCTCAGCCAGCTAAGACTGTATATTTTGCAACACTGCTGCAACCCTGTGACTAGAGAGGCAACTAAATGCATTGCCCTAAATAGCCCAATGCTGGTACAAGTTTGCCAGGTCTCGGAATGGCTAATAAGACTGTGTGCTGTGCCTGTGGTTTTTGCCAACACAGAGGTTGCAAGAGTCAACACCAGAGACAGAAGCTGTGTTTTCCATTCTTCTGTTCTTTTCTCTCCCCTTGTGCATGCATTTGGCTTGTTTTCTAGGAAACGGGATCAGACTTTAACAACAACAGCAATGACAGCTCAGCCTCTCTCTACTAACAGCTTCTCTTTTCCCCAAAAGGACAGTTATTACCATCTTTGATACCATCTAAGAGACTGTCAAATAAGGGTTTTTTTTCCTTCTAAAAGTTCTCTGCAGCTAAAGGGATAGGGAACACGGCAGACTGTTAAAATGAAAGCCTGACTTACCACTTTACATTTCAAATGGTTTAACTGTTTTTTCCTTCTTTTCCATACCGTTAATAAAAGGTTAAAAAGGATTTTGAATGGTGTGTTTGCCATGGTACGGTCTCTGTACACCAAACCCTGGACCTTGTTTAAAAATGTTTAATGTTGGACAGCGACTGGGTCATGTTAGCACCTTTGGCCCAGACATGCCATCGTAATGAATACAACTCACAACAGGGGACAAAAACGGGCATAACGCAAGTTCAAGTCCCAACGGATCTTTGTCTGTTTCACCAGGAACGTATTTTTCATGTGGATTCCAACCTGCATGTTGAAGGAAGGCATTAAAGATACAGGTAAGTGTTGGAGATGGAGAGGGTCTCCTGGCTCCCTTTATGCAGCTGTTCAAAAACATGGAGTCTCTGCAAAGAGCTGCGTTTAAAACTGAATGTGACATTAGGCACTTCTCTGCTGTCTTGTTTACATGGAAGCTCACCAGCCTGAGGCTGAACCGCACTGGCTCACAACAGCTCTGCTTCCTACAAGCTTTATTGGTAGCAAAATACCTGCTACTGCACCTCCACCTCCCAGGACAGCCAGGAGATGGGTGCAACAGATTAAGTGACACGGCAGCTCTTGAAAGAGGTACACACGAAAGGAGGAACAATGCCACAAACGTGATGACATTTGGGTTTTGTTTTTAGAGCTGTTCAGCTGACAGATAACTATGTGGGGGGGGGGGGGGGGGAAGGAGTGAAGGGAGCTGTGTTGATGAACCTGATGAAACAGCCCTGGAGACAGTTATAGCCTAATGTCATTGCTGTATGCTGACAATTTCCTGGCTCTGTGTGACTTTTCTTCTGTCTGAACATGCTATGCTCTACATGTCATCTTTCCCTCATTTCCTAAGGCTTGTTTCTCTTCTCTTTTCGCTTTGATCCATTTCCCTCTGCATTCTCCTACGATACAAAGCAGTGAACAAACTGAACTTAGTATTTTATGATATGATGACTATAGCTGTGTATTGGGCAGGCAATCTGCTCTGGTGGCTAAGGCTAAGGAGTGGGAATATGGAAACTTGGGTTTTATTTCAGGCTCTGCTACTGACCTGCTGCGTCATCTTAGACAAGTCACTTCCCCTCTCACCCTTTGTCGGTCTTGTCTACTTAGACTATAAATTCTTCCAAGCAGAGACTGTCTCTTACTATGTGTATGTACAGCATCTACCACAATCAGAATTTGACCTTGGGTTGCGGTCTCTAGAAACAACTATAATACCAATAAGAGTCACTATTATTTTACTTGCTTTTGCTTATTTCACTGTAATTTGTATTTTTTTCCATGGTACAATAAAATATTTACTAAAAAATTTTTAAATCAGTGAAAGAAGCCAGCTGAAGTATTAACAACACATGAAAATAAGTGGATCTTAACTTTTGAGTACAATTTACCTGTATTCTTCAGTACAAAAGTCAGAACTAAATACAAAATTAATCTCTTCACCTTGGCTTTCCTTCAATAAATTCCTCCTTGTCTCTCACAGACACAAGTTAAGTAATATCAAGTACCTGGCCTGCTGGGAATGTTTTGGTTGGAACTGTTTTGGTTAGAGCAGGTTGAAAAATTGCCCATTATTTTTTTGCAGGAAATTTTGAAAAAGTTTAGTTGCTTTTATCAAAATTTCTCCTGAACATTTTTGGGCTTTTGAAAAAACAACGTTCAGTAAATGTCTTTTTTGTTAAGGTTTTCCAGTAGAACGGAGAGGGAGGAATAGAGAAGGGGAAGGACATTTCCCCCCCCCCCCCCCAAGAGTCCATTTTCTATAGAGCCAGGGCTCTGGGTCCCACAAGGCTGAGGTTTCATTTGGATTAATTTTAGACATGTCCTTTCCCCCTCCCTTTTTTGAGCATCCACAGCCCTTTGGCAGCCCTGCAGGCCCATAGCTTATTTGGAGACATTTCCCTGAGAAAACTTTTGGTGACTAGGAGTCTGTGTTGCCACCTTTCTTGATCTTTCCTTCTCTCGCAGACACAACCCAGTCAGCACTGCCAATGGCCCTGTGGAAGGAAGAGGCATCTTCTGTTGGTGAGTAGAATACTCCCGGACAGTATTCCTGGCTCTCCCACTGAATCACTGGGTATCCTTGAGCAAGTCACATCACCTCTCCGTGCCTCGGTTTCCTCTCTGTAAAATGGGGAGAACCATACCGACCTCACAGAGGTATTTCAGGGATTAGCTAATTAACACTGCTGAAGTGTTTATTAGAGGAATGCAAAGAATGACTGAGCCCTCTGTGCTGAGCTCAGTACAGTTTAGTCCCTGCCTGCTGGAGTGGGTATTTAAAGTTAATTAACATCAGGGATGGGGATGGGGAGGGGGGGCATATCCTGGGCTGGTGTCACTCAGCATAGCTTTGATGACTCCATTGACTTCAATGGCACTATGCTGAGTGACACCAGCTGAGGATTTGGCCCGGGATTTATTACCTGTCGCGGTTTTGCTCTGAAGAAAGATCAAGCGCTTTCTCTCAGGGGAGTTGGTGGGTCTGTGTCTTTGGGTCTGACATATTCCTTGTGGGGATCACGTGGCTTTGTGAATAGGTGGGTTCATTAGCACAGGCCGCTGCCTGTCAGGATCTACAGAGCACACGTACTGTGCACTTTCAATTCCTCCTGGAGATCTGACAGACGGTGACAACGGAGTCTCTTGTTCTACCCCTTTTAGGCAGCCAGTCACCTGAACTGCTCTATCTGCTGCTGCAGCAGCATGTTGCCATCTCCTTCTGAGGGCCATATCCTGAAAGGGGCTGAGCACCTGCCGCTCCTACCAGTGGTGCTGGAGCAATTTTTATAGTGGGGGCGCTGAAGGCAGAAACCATGTATTTGGGGGTGCAACAGCACCCCTAGTCCAGCTCCTATGGCTCTTACGGAATTCAACTGCCTGTGTCGCAGGGGCCCAGCCACACTCAGAATTTGGCCCTGTGTGAGTAGCTGGAATCGCATATCCTTTCCCACTCTCTGCCCTGCTGCTAATTGTAGGGTGCTTTTGATTTCCATGCTGCTTGACATAACCTGCCAATCACTCTTTCATTCCCCTCCGTCTGCTGGCTTTTGTTTTAGAGCAGGAAATCGGCTGCAGTGTATTCACATCAGCCCCGCTCGCTGTACTGCAGAATGTCCATCATATGCATCATGTCTGATGTGTCACTGCATATTTCTGACATTGACTGGATACTTGGACCTTGCTAGGGAGTGATGAATGGTAATTGGGTCTCACCCACAGCACTGAATGGGCTGTGTTATCTGCTGAGAGAATTATGCAGGCAGTGGGGAACTTATTAGACATCTGAGAAAATGTTTGGTTTCAATTTCTGTCAAAGGGAGACAAATATATTATACATTTATTTACACTGACAGAGGGTTTGGGGGGTGGGTCACTCATTGTCACTATAATAGTGACAAAGACTTAGCTGGTGTAAATTGGTGGAGCTAATGAGTTAGGTGCCTAACTCCCCTTGAAGGTCAATGGGAGTTAGGCACCTAAATACTTCTGAAAATATGGGCTTAGGTGCTTAACCTGCTTAGGTTCTTCTGTAAATTCCAGTAGATGCCGATTTGCATCTTAATATCTTCATAAATCTGGCCACTAGTGTCTCAACCTAACTTCCATTTTCCTCCAGCATGGCCTAGTCGGACTCAGATTCAGGAGTCCTGGCTTCTATTCCTGGCTTGAAAAAGTCACTTTACCTTGCTATGCCTCAGTTTCCACCATCTGTAAAATGGGGGTGATGCTACAGACCTCTCTTTTTTTTTTTAAGGGCTTTCAGATCTATTGATGAACAGTGATGGTGAGAGCTGGGTATTATTAATGGTAGGAGTGCTCACAGTCAGTCAAATGAGATCTCATGTGGAAAGTGTGGGAGGCACGCCTGTCCTCGCCCTTGTAGCATGCCTTTCCATTTTTATGCCTTTTCTTTGATTTACTCTGATATTTCCTACTTCATAAATATGTGAGGCCAGAGTCCCAGCCATTGACTTCAGCGCCAAGTCACACCAGTTGAGAATCTGACCTATGGGTCCTAAATACGTCTCTATTGTCTTTGCAATTCAGATAAAGAGGAGCTTCCCAAGGGACAACCAAGAGGGGCATGGCATATGATCGGTGGCTGCTGGCAGCACGTTGGTATCTTTAACATGTACACTTGCATCTTAATGTGGGTTTGGAGTCCATTTATAGTTTGACACTGCTGTTCAATCAGTTTTGTGTTTTTTCAACGTGTGTCCATGTGTCCAAAGACAAGGGTGATGGGCCCATTTTAAAAACCAATCAGTAAAACATGGAGATGCAGCCACCAGGGTGTGAGGCTTTGCCCCCAAATTCCTTGAACTGGCAGGTCAAAAATGGGATCAAACTTCAAAATGCTATTTGGAACTTAATAAGTAATAACAACAAAACCCAGAGGCTCCGACTTAGATCAAGGCCCCATTGTGCCAGAAGCTGTACATACAGAGCAAGAGATATCGGGCCACAAAGAGCTTACAACTTAAACAGGCAAGCCAGTCAAAGCCAATATTATCATCCCCATTTTATAGGTGGGAAACTGAGGCGCATGCAAGTCCTTTCTGTTGTGTGTCTCAGGCAGGTTTTAGAATATGCAAGTGACAAATGTCAGTTACTCCATCCATTACTTATAGCTCTGCTGCTTGCAGCATTTCATCCTCAGCTGTCTCTCCTTCCAACTCATCATCCCACCTTCCTGGTGAGGCAGCATCTGATGCCTTTATCGTGTTCACATTGTCTGATGCTGCTTGTTCCAGATCTTCTGGTTGCATGTCATCAAGAGGAGCATATACACTTGACAGCACATCTGCAGTTACTAGGAGATGTTCTGGTTGGAACTCCAGGGTCCTATCAGACTTCCGTGCTTTCAGAAATAATTGCAGAATCCTGGGTGTTTACCGAGTTCTTTCCAATCAGTGGGGTTCATGGTAAATTTCAGCTTTGAAACTATGACCATAGAGAAAAGCGTGGAGCTTTGTCCAGCCTCACATATTTAATTTGATTTGCCTATGCTGTTTCTCTGCTGCTGTCATAGCTCTCACAGCATACCTCACGGCACACATTCAGCTCCAGTGTCTCTGTCGCAGCTCCCAGCCTACCTTTTGAACCATCTGTGGAGAGCATAACCTCTTTCAGCGAGTCAAACATTGCTGCAGTCATGTCAGTACATGCTTCAAATACCTGAGCTGGCATCCATGCCCATTCAGCATCTTTCTGAAAGAGTTTTCTTAGGTGAGTTGTTTGAGTGGCATAGTTGGGTGTGAACTAAGGGCAAACTTCACAGAAGGGTTTAGATGCCACCACCTCCTCCTCTCCCTTCTCACATCTTGCATAGCACGGCATAGGTGCCTAACCTCAAGAGAGGGGTTGCAGCTGAGAATCTCAAGCAGAGAGAGGTGCCTATCTCTGCAAGGGGCGGGGTTCAGGACACACCCTTTGCCTTGGCATCTCTCATTGGCTCATTTATGTGTGGCGCCACCTAGCATGCTGGTTTTTGTAAATCCTATTCTGAGGCGGCTCTCTCCCCCTGTTCATTGTACAGGGAGCCTAGGTGCCAAACGCAAGCTTTGTGAATCCCAGTGATTTTCCAGGCACCGAAAAATGAGGTGTGCCAGCTCTCAGCGTCACCATGCCTACATTTCTTTGTGAATCGAGCCCTAAGTGAGATAATTCAACATGCCCTGCAGCTGGAATGCCCCTTTTTCTCTTTGGGTCTCTGCATTTTCAGAATCACTTGGATCTCAGAATCACCAGGCACCATTCTCTGTCTGGTCAATTTTGCACTGATGCAGGGGATTTTAGTGGTTTGAAATTGAGACTTTGGCTTTGTGCGGTTTCACATTTCTGCTTGCAATCTCCAGTAGTCTGTGCAATGGTTTCTGATGAATGGTAGTGGTGCTCTCCCTGACTGGTATGTCACTGCTGAACACTTTCACACCTGCCAGACCTTCTGGCATGTGGAATGCTGTATATTGAAATGTTTCTGGAGTTGAACGTATTCCAAAAGGCATTCTGATGAAGCAGTATCTGCCAAAATAGTGTATTAAAAGTGCAAATCTCAAGTCTTTCTGTGTCCTGGGAATCTACTGAAACCTGGCTGATGCATCTACTTTGCTGGAGAATGGATCTCCTGTCATCTCAGCACAGGATCTCCACTGTTGTGTGCAAGTGGAAACATTCCTTCTTATGTTCTGATTCAGCTCTCGGGGTCAATGCCATTACAGCCCTGGCTGAATCCCCCCTAGTGGCTGTTATAACTGGACCCAACATCTGGCTTCCACGTGCTTCCAAGCCCACTGGGTCTGACCAGGAATTCAGACCTTGCAAGGGAACTTCTTAAACACACCCATTACTCTTAGGAAGCACAAATTATTTACAGATCTATGACAACATAACAAAAAGCTGCATGCAATACACTCCTGCAAACTTGTCACCTGCGAGTCTTTCAGTGTTTGGTTAGTATCCTTTGATCAGTGGGGGTGCCTCATTCTCAGTCTTCACTTCCCGATGATGGTGTGTCCCTTTACCAGAGAGCATTTCTCTTTTTAAAAGCAGTCTGTAACACCTTTTCTCCTTCACTCCCTCCACTGGGTTTTTCCATTCTCCAACCCCCTCCCCATGGACTACTGTGTATTGAGGGTTGTTTAAGAATCATTAGCAAGTCAATAGTCTTTTTCCAGTAGTCCCTGTTGTCCCACCAGAGAATGGCTATTCAGTTGTTGATGGTCTCTGGAGGTCTCTATCATTCAGGATCCAGGCATCCCAAATCCAAGAGGGATTATGCAGCATACAGTGAAAGACATAATCTAGGTGACACACAAAATGGAATCTGAAATACAACACAGTTTTCACAAAATCAGAGTGGGGACACAGACGTACCCCCAAACTGTCGCCAGTGCAAAGTGTGGGTCTATCTCCTACATCCTTCCTTTGCAATTACCAAGGAGTGCATCCAGCCTGTCGGCTCCTCTGATCTGTGCATCATGCCATCTGCCGTCATGCTTTACAGTGCTTTCTTTAGTCTCTTGTTAAGGCTGTGGGACATTGCAGGTAGCATGTATAACAGGCTCTGTGACTCACCATAACTGTGTCTTGTATTTCATCAAGAGGCTGACCTTTCCCATGAACACCTCCTCCTCATCCGATGTACCCTGTCCATTCATATCTGGCTCAGGTTACTTACTAGAATTTTTATTCTGTCTTTTTATGGAGTGGAAGCTCTTGAATAGGCCCTACCCAGGCTCTCTGTCCGGGAAGTGCAGCCCTTAAAAGCATGATCCTAAGTCCACACGCTTCATATGTGTATTGCCCAAGACTGATTGCTTTGCTTCTCATGCTACCACATGCTCAGTTGCCCTTTTGCCTTTGAACCTTTAACACTCCTGGAATTTGTCCTTTAGACTTTTTGAATCTTACCCCCTTTTCTTTGAAACATTCTATTTCAGTTCCTGCTATTATGTTCACTTGTGCCCCTGTGCCTAGTTGTATGTCTCATGGAAGCTGTGATAGGCTGTGTACACGCCCCCCCACAGGCCCTTAAGGGGTTAATGTGAATCTGAAGGGTCAGTTAGGGTGTCTGGCTGTACCTGGGGGAAGAGCCAGGCCTAACTGAACAAGAGGCACAGCTGGGCCAGAGTAGGATCGATTATAAAGCCAGGAAGTTTGCAGCAGAAACAGGCTGCAGGGAGAAAGTCTGCAGTCACTCTCTGGGAGCAGAGAGGAGGGGTGTAGAAAACCCAAGAGGGAGAATAAGCCCCATGATTCTAGCCCTGGAAGAAGGGTCACCTGATGAAATTAATAGGCAGCAGGTTTAAAACAAACACAAGGACGTACTTCTTCATACAATGGATAGTCGGCCTGTGGAACTCATTGCTAGGGGATGTTGTGAAAAAAGCCTCCAATAAGTTCCTGGAGGATAGGTCCATCAAAGGTTATTAGCTAAGATGGCTAAGCCTTTGACTGCCAGAAGCTGAGAGTGGATGACGGGCTGGATCACTCAAAATTGCTCAGTTCTCTTCATTCCCCCTGAAGCACCTGGCACTGGCCATTACTGGAAGACAGGATACTGAGCTGGACGGACCATTGGTCTGACCCAGTATGGCCATTCTTATGTCAACCCACAGGAGTTGTGGGAAAAGAAAGCTTGAGAGGGCTACGTAGGAAGAAGCCCAGGGAAACAGCAGCAAGGGGTAGGACTGTGCAGATCTTGGTCCCTGGGCAGGAATGGAGTGTAGAGGGCAGGCCCAGGCTCCCCTACCAGCTGCTGGGAAGTGGCTCAGAAGCACTGGAGACTCCAACTGGACAGCTGGTCTGGAGATACTTTGTTACCCTGGAAGGGGAGGACTAAATAACGACTTGGCTGGCCGGCCACATCATGAAAAGGGAGCACTGCAAGTTGTGACTAGAGAGAGAGGGGTTATAGTTTGAGTAACTGACAGAAGAGGGGGCCAGACCTGGTGAGAGCTGATCCCCAGAGCCACAAGGAGGTGCCACTAGTGGTAAGTGAACCCCTCCACAGAAGCTGCTTGTGCATATATATTTTTAGTAGCTTTTCTTCCAAGTTTGCAGGTTGTTTCTTTCTTGCCTTTATGAACAGCTTGTCCCCCTCGCTTGAGGAATCCTCACCTTTAAGCATTAACCCAGTCATTTTCCTGCAAAGTGGTTGAGCTTATTACAGTTTTTACATATTTGCCTCAGTGATGGGTACTTTCTACATTCCTGCTAGCTGCGATATGGCTCTAATCACTCCTGGCTTGGCAGGATTCTTTTCTCTTTTGCCTCTTTATTTACCATAAACCTTTCCCTTACCTGCTTAACTATGGTGTTTACTATACAATTATGTATAACAATCCTCTCTAGGGCCTTTATATGCATTTGTTTGCTTGGCGTCTTGTGACGTGAATATTGCTCTTTCTGATTTCAGATTCATAAGCCTGAATAGCCTTGCATACGCTTCTTTGTTGTTGCACCTCTGACAACATCCCTTACTGTGGCATCTGTGGGGACTGAATGTGGGACCTCTGGGTTTAAAAGCCCGGCACTATACTGCTTGAGCTAAAAGACCTAGCCTGTCAACCTGGCGCCATTAGCAGGCTCATAAATCTCTAACCACTAGACACACTTGGCCAATGTGTTGCCCTTTCTTTTATGAGAGAGTCTTAATAGTCCAAATTCCCAAGACTGGCTTTTCAGTTTTCTGCCTATGACAAACTCCGCTGTTGTTTCCCTTTCCTTCTGCATCCTATCCTTGAAAATAAATCTTTCATAAGTAACATTTTTATAAGGACAAAGTGATCCCCAAACCTGTAACTTTCACCCCCTTCCTCATCTTCAGCACAGAATGTGTTGTGTATATATCCAGTGCGTCTCCACCTGTGACTGTCAAAAGCAGTGCAACTTTGTGCGCCTCTTCCAATTTACTGGCCCCCTATGGCTTTTGCACACAGTTCAAATGGCTGCTTGAACCTTTTCCAGGTTTCCTTGGGATTGCCCATGAATATTAGGGTTGGTGAAGGATTTACTTGTTACTGTCACACAGGCTCCATAGCAGCCATTAGAACTATACCTCTCTCCTTGAGGTAGTGAGCATCCTTTTCATCAAACATTTGCTGTCTAGTTGCTCTTTTTCTGGATTTTCCAGCACTATTTTGGTGATGATGGACGCAGGTTTAGGTTAACTTCATTACTTAAATATCAACAAAAAATAACATATGTAATAAACATGGCACTCATGCAACTGTTCTATTGCCTGGTTGTATTTTTGGTTTCCATCTCTGCAACTGATGCCTGTGGCTATGTAAGCAGGAGTCTGTGAGCATCCACGGAAAATGTGGCTCTGCAGAGTTTCCTGAAGCATGTCTGGCAACTTAAAATTTCTGGTGGTGATTAGCCCTTTAAACCATAATCAGTACCCCGGTGTAATTTTGAGTTTCTGAGCATTTCAAGACAAATGTTATCCTATACATCCTGACTGCAGTGATCACATATTGAATAGATCCTGCTACCAAGGCACTTTTCACAACAGTGCTTTTTGTTGTAGATGTCTAAGTGCCTTCAATATCATTTTATAATTAGCCCCTTGCCATTAAGTCACCCAGAGTAACAACTGCTTCACTTAAGCTGGTCCGCCGTACGAGGAAAGGGCAGCTGGTGACTGATTTTGAGAGAAAATGACTGAGGCTCCAACAGTATGACAGTTATCATGATATATGGAAACACAGTCCACTTTAAACAGGAGGCATTTATTAAAGAAAACAGATGCAAACTATAGATACAAACAAAGAGGCTTATGGACAGCTTGAGTTCCAGCTTTGTCTCCTTGGTTCACCCAGTATCACAAATCCTGTCTGGAACTCTAAAACAGCACAGAGACATCTTGTGGCTGAATACGATACTGCAAGTCAATATGTCATTATGACAAATAAGTCTAAGTGACTTTAGGCATTAGAAGGGTCTCAGCCAGAGTTTGGACTTTCTAGATGTAGCTTACCCATGAGCAGCCACAGGACAATTTATGAGCCAAATTCCAACTGGATCAAGGTGAAATATCACATAACATTATATTAACATGAGTTCAAACTTTCTAATCTTCTTGTAGCCCCTACTCTTGTATTCTTGGTAAGTGTGAATGCTCCCCACACACAAAGTTTATGGGCTGTAGTTGACCCATAGACAATATATTGGCCACATGTGAGTTAGATTCTGTCCTTATTTCAGAGCTATATGAGCGAGTCCCTTCTAGTTCCTGATAGGGCACTTAAGAGGCACATATGACATTACTTACAAGCATGATACATTATCAAGACCCAAAAGACAATATTGCCAACCTCAAGCATTAAAAAATCATGACTCAGCCCCTCAAAATCATGAGATTAGCTTAAAAATACATTTGGCATTCTTTTCATTTGCCTTCTGATTTCTGAGCCTTTGAGGTACACTGGAGTCATGTTTTCCAGCTTTTGTGCACAACCATGAGGGCTTGAAATATAGTTTTTTTCCAAATGGAAGCTGAGATGCTTCCATATTCTTATGACTCCAGCAGCTGGGGCTTTATGGAAAAAAACAATATTGTGAGACTTCCGATAAAATCATAAGAGTTGGCAATACTCAAGAAAATCAAATACACTCAAGCTTAAATTAACCACTTTCCATCCTCTCCTGCCTTAAATCTAGCCAAATGTAGAGTTTACTAGTAGTAAATATTCTTCTGCAGTGTGCTCTGTGGGTATTATATTGGCAGCACAAGGTTCCCATGTATTTGAAATGAAAGGGGGATGGAGCGTTGTGAGGAAGCGAATGATGTTCTAGTGCTCACTAATGTAATGTGCGAGATGGAGAGGCACAGGACCTACCGCAAATGTGTAATGATTCCTAACATTCTGTTCGCTTTTTTGACTGCTGCTGCACATTGAGTGGCTGTTTTCAGAGAACTATCCACAATGACTCAAAGATCTCTCTCTTGAGTGGTAACAGCTAATTTAGACCCCCTCATTTTATATATATAGCTGGGATTATGTTGTTCAATGTGAATTACTTTGGATTTATCAACACTGAATTTTATCTGCCATTTTGTTGCCCAGTCACCCAGTTTTGTGAGATACTTTTGTAATTCTTCACAGTCTGCTTTGGACTTAACTATCTTGAGTAGTTTTGTGTCATTTGCAAATTTTGCCACCTCACTGTTTACCCCCTTTTCCAGATCATCGATGAATATGCTGACTAGCACTGGTCCCCATACAGATCCCGGGAGGACACCACTATTTACCTCTCACCATTCTGAAAACTGACCATTTATTCCTATCCTTTGTTTCCTATCTTTTAACCAGTTACCAATCCATGAGAGGACCTTCCCTCTTATCCCATGACAGCTTACTTTGCTTAAGAACCTTTGGCGAGGGACCTTGTCAAAGGCTTTCTGAAAAATCTAAGTACACTATATCCACCGGATCCCCCTTGTTCACATGCTTGTTGAGCCCCCTCCAAGAATGCTAGTAGAATTCTTCAAAGAGGTTTGTGATTCATGCAGCCATCAGGACCTCTCAGCATAACTTGCCTAAATACCTTGGAGGATCTGGGCCTAAGCGACTTGTCCAAGGTCACACAGGAAGCCTGTGTTGCAGCAGGGTATGGAACCCAAGTCCTATCTGGGTACCCTAAGCACAGGACCATCATTCCTCTCAAGATGGTTCTGGAGTGCCAGGGGACACATTTGTCTAACAGACAGGATTTTGGCTAGCCCTCTGTTAGATGATCCACAGTAAAGAGGGAAACTGATGGCATATTTTTCACTACTGGGAATGCCCTAGTCTGCAAGTAGCTAGCAGAGCGGATACACAGGAGAGGACACATTGTTACTCTTCTTGGCCATTATTGCTTTACAAATGGCTATTCCAAGCTCAGTTCCAAAATGGTGTCATGGCTTTGACTGCTGTCATCAATTGCCATCAACACTGCATTTAGCTGACATAATTACTTATTGTTACAATCAGTGCCCATTAGGTTAAAGCTAAATTACAGTCTCAGTCCTTGGGAACTGCCTATTATATCCATATGAATACGCAAAGTTCATCACTCATGATTAACGTTGCTACAGTGAATACAAAAGGAATTAGTGAGGACCTGTCACTTATTGTAAAGTGCTGCCAGATTATAGTATCAGAGATGATGTGTCAACTGTTAAAATTTAATAATCTGTGCTGGAGTGCTGTATCACTGATTACAACACTGATCGAAGGAGAAGTCCCATTGGCTTTTTTGAAGTCAGAGCTGTGTGATTATGAGACCAATAACCTACATGGGTCAGGAGTCATTGACCAAAACATTAGAGACACAATTTGGAAGCTGAACAATTTGTCACAATCACACCCTGGGGCTGGGCGGGGGGCAGCGCTTGGGTTAGTGTCTTATAAATATATGGCTTGGCTTCTGGCTTTGTTATGTGCATCATTCCATGCGTA
Source organism: Terrapene triunguis (assembly GCF_002925995.2). Classification (NCBI taxonomy): domain Eukaryota; kingdom Metazoa; phylum Chordata; order Testudines; family Emydidae; genus Terrapene; species Terrapene triunguis. The sequence goes on along the minus strand of NW_020664561.1, from coordinate 7,632,692 downwards.
CCTGTAACAGGGCACTGGGGCTTTGGGTGCATGCATGTCCCTGTCTTTGGGTGCATGCATGTCTTTAAAACCGAGAGCCATAGTTGCAGGTCACATGTAGTTCCTAGTCATGTGTCCTACAGTAAATCACTGTAATGGGGCTCACTCACCACTCTGGCACCTCCTGCTGGCTGTCATGGGAAATAACTCTGCATGTTAGTGTGCCCTCTTCAGATGGTGCCTTGCTGCCATCACTCCTGCTCTAGGAACCACGTCTCTCCAAGGACCACAACATCCTTCTGGCTGTGTTGCACTTCTGGGGAACCTGCAGTCTGCTGTTCAGCCACTTCCCTTAGTGGCAACTGCAGTGAGCTGTCTGACCACTTCCTCATGGCTCCAGCATCCTCTTTGCCATTGCCTCAGGGCCTCAGCCTGCAAACCCCAAAGGCCAGCCAGGAGCTCTCTCTCACTCCCCCGGTCCCTGCTATCAGCACGACTCTGTCCAGGGTGCTGGCAGTTCTCTCAGCCCTCCAGAAACACAGTCCTTCCTCCCTGGGCTCCCAGCAGAGAACTGCCTTCCTCTGCTCTGCAGCTCCCTTTTTAAATGGGCCTGCTTGGCCCTGATTGGCTGTCTCTTGCACAGCCTCTCTAGGGCTCTATTAACCCCTTAGAGCCCTGTGTGGGGCAGGCACCCCATCACAATCACATATAAGGCTTCCTGCCTCTTGTGGTGGTGATGGGGAGATAGGAGAGATCAAGGGCTGGGTAAGGACCCAAGGGTCATGGGTGGAGTGGGTGTTGTCCCCTGTAGCTAGGAAGGGCTACCACAGGGAAAGGGTGAGGTCACCCTCTTCCAAAGTGGTTTGTTATTTTGAGCTGATATATCTTGTGTTGATTGATAAACCTCCCTGAGGAAGGGGGTGTGGACCTACACTTGAGCATGTGGCTTTATTGGTCTGCCTGGCCGACGAATCTGCGCCCTAGCCTTTAAGCTTAGCCCTTGGTGTGGGATGGCAGGTACCTGACCCCAGCAGGAGCTCCAGGAAGCCACTGAATCTCAGACAGATCCCACTGAGGCAAGGGAAGAGTATGCCAGATCAGCCCCCTATAATGCACAGCATTCTTCCCCTTCCCATCCAGCGAGCTCTGTGTCCGGACTCAAGGTCCAGATGCAGGAGGGTGCACAGTACCAGGGCACAGTCTAGCCAATTGTAAGAATAAAGGAAAGGACTGTAACTGATGTTGGTATGGAACCCTGACGTCTGGGTAGGAAAAAACATTAAATCCTACTATTAGATACTGTGTGGTTAATAAGGCTGGGACTTTTCAGCATGGAAAAGAGACGACTACGGGGGGATATGATTGAGGTCTATAAAATCATGAATGGTGTGGAGAAAGTAAATAAGGAAGTGTTATTTACTCCTTCTCATAACACAAGAACCAGGGGTCACCAAAGGAAATTAATAGGCAGCAGGTTTAAAACAAACAAAAGGAAGTATTGCTTCACACAATGCACAGTCAGTCTGTGGAACTCTTTGCCAGAGGATGTTGTGAAGGCCAAGACTATAACGGTTCAAAAAAGAACTAGATAAGTTCATGGAGGATAGGTACATCAATGGCTATTAGCCAGGATGGGAAGGGATGTTGTCCCTAGCCTTTCTTTGCCGGAAGTTGGGAATGGGCGACTAGGGATGGATCACTTAATGATTACCTGTTCTATTCATTCCCTCTGGGGCACCTGGCATTGGCCACTGTCAAAAGACAGATATTGGACTAGATGGATCTTTGGTCAGACCCAGTATGGCCATTCTTATGTGGCTTGGGGGGAATCTAGCAGGAGAAATAATACCTCCAGCTCAGATCAGGGCCCCATTGTGCTGGGTGCTGTGCAGACACATATTGGAAGATGTGTCCTGAAGAACTTACAATAGAGTCTGATTCTCATTTGCATTAAGGCCATTTTGCAGTGTAAAAGGCCTTTGTGTAAATGAGAAGCAGGCCCTAAGCAGCCAAGGAAGACAAAGGATGGGGAGGGAGACAGAAGCACAAGATCACACAACAGATCAGAATTGGGAATAGAACTGCCTCTCCCACTCCTTGTTGCTTCTGCAGCAGGAAGACAATAGCTGCTATACTGGCTCAGATCAATGTTACAGCTATTTCAGTCTCATGTCTCTGATGCTTCTTCAGAGGAAGGTTCCGGAAGCCCTGAAGTGGGCAATGCTGATATAACCTGCCCATTGGAGGGGTTGCTTTCTATCCCCAGGCAGACAGACCTTTTCCAAAGTGGCCGCTGACTGGGGGTGTGTAATCAGGCATGGACTCACCCCTGCGGCGCCTCCTGCTGGTCATACCGGGAATTAGCTCACCAGCCTCTGGAGCGCCCTCTGCAGGCCTGTGCTCCGCCTGTCGTTGGCCCTGTGTCCCTCCCGGACCCCAGTGCCCTTGGCTTAGGTGCTGCCCCCCCCAGCAGTACCCCACTCTTTCTCTGGGTCTCCCCACCCAGGGGAACCCCCACCTCCTATCCCAATGTCGCCTCAGTTATGGCTACTGCCAGTCACCATCTAGCCCCCGCACCCTGGGGCAGACTGAAGTCTATCAGCCAATCATCACTGGCAACAAGGGGTTTGGACTGGCTGCCTTTACCCACCCTCAGGTTGCCCCTCTGCAACCCCAATACCTATGTGGACCTGGGACCAGGCCCTGCAGCCTGGGGAGTTGCTGGCCTAGGGCTTCCCAGCCCTCTAAGGCCTTTCCCCAGCCCTGCCTTACTCTAGGTCCCCGGTGAGCTCCCTACAGCCAGGTCTGTCTCTCTCTCCTGTCAGAGGGAGACTGCTCTGCTCTGGCTACCCTGGCCTTCTTATAAGGCTGAGTGGCTCAGTTTGGGGCGTGGCCCCAGCTGCAGCCACTTCCCCAATCAGCCGGGGTTTTGCCCCTTTACACAGCCCCAGCCCTCTGCAGGGCTTTTCCAACCCCTTCAGGGCTGGAGCGGGCGTTCACCCCGCTACAGGGTGCTTTCATTTTTGGCATGTCAACTCGAGACACCTTGAGCCTGAGTTACAGGAAGTGCTGAGCACGTATAGCTCCATGTTTTTAAAAACGTTTGGCCTCAGTGGCTGGCATGTGCCATGAAGCGTGAGTGTTATATGCTTTGTAAACATTTCCTCCTATCTTATGTGACGGAGGGCTTGCGCCGCTGTTGTGCTTCAGTGTAGACATTACCCACGCCAACAGGATGGGTTCTCCCTTCGCTCTAGGTAATCCACCTCCCCAAGAGGTGGTAGCTAGGTCGACAAAAGAATTCTTCTGTCAATCCAGCGCTGTCTACACCAGGGGCTAGGTTGGCTTAACTACATTGCTATGGATTTTTCACACCCCTGAGTGACATCACTGGGTCGACCTAATTTTTTAGTGTAGACCCGGCCTGTGGATGTTCGCATTAGCCATAGAAATCTCAGATCATTTTTTGGACCCATTAAATTCTTAGTCTCATTGTTAACTTGTGACAATGGGTGGATTATGTGCTGTGTAAAAATGTATGGCTTTCTATCAGCTTTACATCATTTGCCTATAAATGTCATCTGCTTTCCCCTTGCCCTTGCGTACTGAGGAGAGGGTGAATAGGGGTGCTCCGTTTTCCTTTCTATATCTTTCATTATTGTATTTTACCTTCGTCATCTTCCTGCTTTTCATCTCTCTACACAGTGGTAATCTTTTCAATCTCTCCGTGTGGAAGAGCCTATATCTCATATCTCCTGTCCCTCGACCCCTTCTCTTTCTGCTATATCTTTTTTCAGGTGGGGTGTCTGGAACTGAATGCTGTATTCTGGGTGAGGGGGCATAGAAGAGGTTGGCTTGCACATGGGTTGGAGAGCCTGGGGGTAAGACAGCCCTGATTACAAGGTGAGCCCACCTGAAGGGAATCAGGGGAGTCCAACATCCTCTCTGGTGCAACTAAATCATTTAGACCAGTGGTTTTCAACCTCTTTTCATTTGCAGACCCCTAAACAATTTTGAATGGAGGTGTGGACCTCTTTGGAAATCTTAGACATAGTCTGCAGATCCACAGACCTCAGGTTGAAAAGCAGTGGTTTAGACCCAGATCCTCAAAGGTATTTAGGCACCTAACGCCCATTAATGTCAGTGGGAGTTAATCTGTCTAATATCTTTGAGGCTTTAGCTTTTCCAGCAATCCAGTGGACCCACTGGTGCTCTCACGGGCTTTCTGCTTTTATACCTTGTTATTTACCAACACAAATGTTTCTCGAGGTTCAAAATATTTCTCTTTGTTTTCATGATTTATTCACTTCTGTACTTCTTAGTTACTGCCGTGATTAGAAGCAGAAATGCCAAAATACTCTAAGCAAGTCTGTTGTCTAGAGGTCCCCAGCCCAAGTAAGAATAATCAATTTGTGGGAGATTTCATAATCCCTCCTTAAAACTAGAGCTGGTTGGAAAACTTTCAGTGAAACAGTTTTCTGTCAGGAAATGGTGTTTCAATGAAACCAACATTTTTCACAAATCATTGATTTCAATGAAATTTCAAAGAAAAATTGGATAAAAATGTTTGCAAAATGTTTTGACATTTTCAGAACAAAAAGTTTTAATTTTTTGTTTCAAAATTACTTTTTGCTTGGAAATTAACTTTATTTTATCATTAAAAAACCCCTACATAAAAAGGGTTGAAATCAAAATGAAATGTTTCAGTTGACCAAAAATGATGATGTTTTTTTTTAAATTTGGTTTCACAAAAAACTTCAAAACTTTGGCTTTCTGTCCCAATTCTGGACAAAAATAAATAAATAACTAATAAAATAATTTAAAAAATCAATCTCAAAATTTTTCACAGAGTGGGAAATCCATTTTCTGATCAGCTGTACTTAGAACTCTTCTCTGTTCTGATGCTTACTACATACTTGACGGTGGTTCAGCAGCTGGTGAGCTCAGACCAATGCTTAGTGTGAAGTATCATCTCATTGTTCCCTTGTATTCCCTGTCTCTTTGTGGTGTGCGACTGTTATCTGTAGTCTTATATGTAGATGGTAAGCTCTTCAGAGCTGGGGCAGGCCTCTTATATGTTTGTACAGCCCCTAGCACAGTGGAGCCCTGGTCTCTAGGCACTCTCACAATCCTAATAATAATCAGTTTTGGAAACACAAGAGGCTTAGATAAACTATAGATACATATCCATTCCCCTGTTAGTCCATTCTCTTGCTCTGAAGAGAGTTACTACAGAGAATTCTTTCCTGCTGTCTGGCTGGTGGGTCTTGCCGAAATGCTCAAGGTCCAACTGACCACCATATTTGGGGTCAGGAAGGAATTTTCCCCGGCTCAGATTGGCAGTGACCTCTGCAACATGGAGCACGGATCACTTGCAGGTTTAAACTAGTGCAAATGGTGGATTCTCTGTAACTTTAAGTCTTTCCATCATTATCTGAGGACTTCAGTAACTCAGCCAGAGGTTATGGGTCTATTACAGGAGTGGGCGGGTGAGATTCTGCAGCCTGCAATGTGCAGGAGGTCAGACTAGATGATCATGATGGTCCCTTCTGGCCTTAAAGTCTATGGAGTCTAAGATCCCTTCTCCCCTGTGAAGATGGCGTATTCTTTTCATGGCTCCTTATTTCCCAAGTGCTCCTTTCTTTCTGTTCAGTCCAGAGCTCAGGAAAGCTATAGCAAGCACTCCCAGCTGGGCCAGATTCTCAGCTGAAGTAGAGCCCAATCCCCTTGCCCTCACTCTGGTCACAGGTTTATAGCTCCATCCCGCTTCTTTTCACAGAGCAGCCTCAACATGTTGTTTCCAGGGTCATAAATTTGCAATGTGATGAGACCCAACCAGATGTTACCCAATGTGAACTGACTGCCAAGCAGGCCTGCTCACGCTCGGCCCCCAGCTGAGAAATCAGTAGCCCATGAATGAGAGGCTGGGCTTCCGCAGCCAGCTGAGCCAAGAGAAGTTGACAACATCCCAGAAACAATCAGATGTTGACCGGTGAAGAGACAATTCTAGCCCCATCCCCCTGAGCATTTCCTGCTGCTCACGATGCCTACAGAGACTCTCCAGTTTCCTTTGACCAACTTGATTTAGTCACTTCTATGGGTCTGTGCTCAACATGGCCAGCTGCAAAGTCAGCACAGCCTGGTGCAGAGGGTAGAACCAATAGCTGAAGTCCCCTTTGGTAATAGTGAAGCCAAGGTCCGCTTTTCTATTTACTTCACTGGTGTTATTATAAAGTACTTGGGCAATGGGCTGCTCAGGGGGCTGAATGGTCTCTTTTCCTTTTCCCTTTCAGTGGAGAACGACAGGGAGGTAAGTGCTATCCAGCCTATTCCATTAGGAGATAGCCATATGGTACAGACACAGTGAGCTGGGCTCAGTCCTCACCTCCATGACAGGCTTCCTGTATGACCGTGGGCAAATCACCCTGTGCTTCCGTTCCCCATGTGGGAAATGAGGCTAACGCCACTTTGTCCGTCTTGCTGCTTTCGATTGCAAGCTCTCTCAGGCACAGACTGCGTGTGCATGATGCCTGCTGCAGGAGGGCCTCTGGTCTCCGCTGGGGCCTCTGGGCGCTAGTGTAATCTCAATAATACTAATCATGGGCATTGGCAGGGAGGGGAAAAGCTAGTCCCAGAGTCTCAAAGGGATTTAGGCACATAATGTGCATTGATTTCGATGGGGGGTTAGGCTCCTAAGTCCCTTGAGGATCTGGGCCCCAGTGCTTTGCTGTATTGGAAGTGAACTGAGAAGCTAAAATGGAAACCTAGTCAATTGCATCTATGTGCTGAGCATCCCCACTAGCCAGGCTGTGAGTGCATTCAGCATGGGAATAAGTCTCTAATTCTTTAAAATCCCACTCCCCAGTTCTATTTGTATCTAGCTGTTGGCTTCATCATACACTAATATTGTAAACTTTTGTATCATTTTGTTACGCATCTCTACAGCACCCAGCACAACAGTGCCCAGATCCTGACTGGGACCTCTAGCCGCTACTAGGTACACCTCTACCCCGATATAAGGTTATCCTCAGGAGCCAAAAAATCTTACTGCATTATAGGTGAAACTGCGTTATATCGAATTTGCTTTGATCCACCGGAGTGCGCAGTCCCGCCCCCCTGGAGCGCTGCTTTACCGCGTTATATCCGAATTCGTGTTATATCGGGTCACGTTATATCGGGATGGAGGTGTACAGGGCCGGCTTTAAGCCAATTCGGCCGATTCCCCGGAATGGGGCCCCGCACCTAAGAGGGTCCCGCAACATCCGGGGCTGCCGGCGGAGCGGAAAAAAAAAAATAACAAAAAAATAAAAAAAAGCCACGTCCTGCTTCTCCCCCCTCCCTCCAGCGCTTGTGCCGCCATACAGCTGATCAGCGCAAGCCTGGGAGGGAGGGGTGAGGAGGAGGAATGCGGTGCTTGGGGAAGAGGCGGGGCCAGGGCGGGGATTTGGGGAGGGATCCAATGGGGCAGGGAGGGGGCGGGGCTGGGGGTGGGGCCAGGGCGGGGATTTGGAGAGGGATCCAATGGGGCAGGGAGGGGGCGGGGCTGGGGGCAGGGCCAGGGCAGGGAGTTGTGGAGGGATCCAATGGGGCAGTGAGGGGGTGGGGCTAGGGCAGGGATTTGGGGAGGGATCCAATGGGGCAGGGAGGGGGCAGAGTCGGGGTGGGGCCGGGGTGGAGTTGGGGTGGGGGGGGCACGAGACAATTCACGTCCCGGCGTAGGGCCCCGCACCTGCTAAAGCCGGACCTGGAGGTGTATATTGTCTCCCCTCCCCCTGCCCTTGAAATCCACTGGCAGTACCTGATTTGGTAGCGATGCCCTGGAAAATATCATCCTGTGACTGACAGAAGTCAGAAGTCTTATTGCAACCCACAAGATTTCTGAGGCCAGATCGTGAGCCAAGATAAACCAGCATAACTCCATAGCAGTTAATGGAGCTGTGCTGACTTACATCAGCTGAAGCTCTGTGGTGTCAAAATGTGTTCTAAGGATGGCTGGAGTGAGCCAAGAGGGCTGGGTAGATTTCAAAGAGGAGGGGAAATATGTTTTTAAATAGTTAGCACAGAAACAAGTCTGACTCCACCCCCAACCTGACTAATGGGCCATCCAGCACAGAAACCTGGGCTTACTTCAGTTTCCCCCTTAGCTTTGTACTTTCCCTTTAAATGCATTGCTTTAATGTTCCCTCCTTGGAGCTCTTTTTCTTTAACAATGTTATTACCTGCTCCAAGGCCTCCTCTCCTAGAATTAGAACTCGCCACCTCCTTCCCTGTTCAGACAGCAGAATTTGTGAATAGGAGCTTTGCAGTCTGATAACTTCATGTCTGAGCTGCCCCATTCCCCTCGAGGAAACCAGAAGGGAGGATGGATTATCCCTTTCAGTTCAGAGAGGCCTTGTTTGGTCAATGCTGAATGCTTTGATGTTCATATCTCTGTGTCTGAAAACCAATCAGAAGACGGTGTGAAAGTGAACAGCATCATTTGGCACTCTGTCTATTCTAGATACTTATATAGGCCCCGTTACTGCAGCATCTCACAATCTGGGGTAGGGAAATGCTACTATCCCCCTTTTGAAGATGGGGAACCCAGCTCCTCAAAGGTAGTTAGGTGCCTAACTCCCATGACTTAGGTGCCTAACTCCCTTAGACAATCTAGGCCAGAGAGACTTAGGTCCACATCCTCTAAGGTGGTTAAACTCCTAACTCCCATGATTTCAGTTACCTAAATCCCACTGAGGACTTGGGCCTAAGTGACTTGCCCAAGGCCACCCAGGAAGTTTGTGGCAGAGCAGGGAATTGAACGTGCGTCTTCTGAGTCCCTGGCTAGTGCTCTAACCACTGAACCAGCCTTCTTCTTCATTCAGCCCTTCCAGTGACAAATGATTTCCTGTAATGGAGAGGTTACACTTTGCAGCTTCCCTGTAGCATTGGAATAATGGTCCTCTGGGGCTGTCTTGGTCAATCACAAGAGAGCCTCTAGTACCTCTATTCGTTTGAGGTCAGATGACAACGAAACGAACAAACAAAAAGACTAGTATGAACCCCAGTGTTTCTCCTGCTGGGAGGTCAAACTAAAGAAAAATGCCTGGGAGTCCTTCATTCTGATAGCTGATCCTTTAGGGGTGCTGACTTAGCTTTCACTGGGGCTGCTCTTAATTACGGTACATCCCAGACCCAACTACGTAAATAGAGGGAAGAGAAATATGATTACATAGGGTGAGGAGACCTGTGGGTTTTGCTGCTCATGGGAAAGTCCATTCTGTTGTGTGACTGCTTATTCAAGTCGGTTTGGGTTAGAAGGGGTTAACAAGGCTCTGCTGTAACACATGATTGGTCTTTATGAGGTTGAAGCTCTTGTCTGTTTGAGGCCTACAGATGATGCTAAAGAGCCAATAATGACAGCAATTCAAAGCAATCTAATTATGCAAACGGGAGGCTAAACAATTTCATCATCCTTAAATTAGATTGTCCTAATGAGATAAAGACACCAATTAATCCTGAATTAATTTCAATAGCCTATTTCAGGCAAACACTTTAATATGCAAATGTAAATGAGAAACAAAGCCTACTGTAGAATGCCAGAGTTCAGAACCTCTCTCTTCACAGCTGCAGCGGGTGTAAATAGTGGCTAATGAGTTTGCATGGAAAGACACAACCAGTTGAAAATTTTAGACTTCATAAAGCACAGCCGGCTCCTCAGGTATGTTGCACTGCCGAGCTGGGCAGGAGAAGCGGGACAGGAAAGCTGATGCTGTGAAACAGATCGGCCTCTCTCTAGATACCCACACAGGATGGGCCCATCCAACTCCACTGCGGGATCAGGGGCTTTAACAAGATGCTGTTCCACAGAGCCAAACTCTCATGCTGAGTACCTGGCCCGTCGCCTTTCTGGGACATGGAGCTGATTTTAATTAGCTGTCGCTTAATTGTTTTAAATTAGCCATGTCCCCACGCACTGAAAAAAGCCTCTGTTTTTATTTTAGAAGCAGGATTCTGGCACTGGGCAATCAAGATTTGGGTTACAAACAAGGCAAAGCTCCACTATACTATGTGGTTCCTGAGCTGATTTTACGCTAGAGATTATGGGCAGTCATAGGCATTTGGTTTGAGCCATCATAGAAGTAGGCCTCAGCTCCAAAGTTCAGATCTGGATCTGTATTCAAACTTGCCCTCCTTTAACGATGGGTGCTGGTAATATGACAGACGGGGGTCCATAAAGTTTGTGTGCACAGAAGATAGGAACACAGGAATTTCCAGACTGGATCAGACCTGTGCACCATCTGGTGCAGTGTCCTGTCTACAGCAGTGCCGGCACCAGATGCTTCAGAGGAGTAAGCACTTCTGGGATAATCAGTCCCTCAGCCAAATCTCCTCCTAACCCCTAAGATGAGAGACTGGCACTAGCCCTGAAGAATTAAGGTTTATATCCCTTCTAAAAGTGTTTTAGTATATACTATTCCAGCTATGGATATTCTTGTTATCCTCATCAATGTCCAATCTCTCTATGAATCTTGCTGAGTTCTTGGCTTCAACAATTGCCTGTGGCAATGAGTTTCACAGTCCAATTGCTCATTGTATACAAATATATTGCCTTCAAATGGTTTTTAATTTGAACTATCTCACCTTCACAGCTCCCTCATCACTCTTTCCTCAAAACCCTAAATGAGTCATTTTTGAGGCTTGAAAATGTTTGGTTCATTTCTTGGTTTTGCTTATTTTTTATTGTGATGTACATCACGGTTTTGAATGACTGTTTAGTGACATTTCCAGTCCAATTGGAAGCAGGAAGTACCAAGAATCTTGTGAGAACCTCACCTCATGAGCTGTGCTGGCTAGTTTTGAAGACCCAAGAGTTTTAGATGGTTTGGATGAATTTCAAATACACTTCAGAAGCATTGGTTCCTTATCTGAACTGTAAAGCTTTTGAGGTTCAGCCATCTTTATTAAGCAGGGCCAGCCCAGACCAAATGGTGCCCCAAGAATGTCTTCGGCACCCCCCTCCATTTGTTAAACTTTTGAATACCTTATTTTTTATTGCATTTGTAGCCCATTTCACGACTTTGATACATGATTTGCATGCATGATTTATCCCTGTCATATAAGACGATAAATTTGCACACTAGGATCTGTAAATCTGTATTTATTCATGCCATATATAAGCAAATTAAGAAAAATATTTCCTCTAAGCTTATAGAAACTTTTTAATTTTAAGAATAACTGAAATGTACTAACATCAAGAAATTGAACGGGGCATCAACATTGGGTGGACCAGTATTAAATAGTGCTACAGTAGGGGACATCCTTAGTATGTTAATGCTAGTCCTTTAGTTCAAAAGGTCGCTTTTCTCGCCTTTGCCCTCATGAACTGAAGCACAGTGTCAGAGAGATCAAAGACTGGCCAATGGCATTTTCAAGCAATAAAATAGCAAGCAATGTCAGTCTCTCGTCAGCCATTGTCGATCAAAGATATGTTTTAATGAGCCTGAGATTTGAAAAGTTGCCCTCACCACTCGCGACTGTGACCGGCAGCATGAGCAGAATCCTCAAAGCATCCACACATTAGGAAAAGTGACCTTCAGCTCTGCACCATGAATGAATTGGAGAACTCGGAGTGGAGAGTGCTTCCCATGTTGCAAAATGTGACGATGTTGTCTAATTCAACATAGAGGTCTTTATCATTGATTAGGGTGACCAGACAGCAAGTGTGAAAAATTGGGACAGGGGGTGGGGGGTAATAGGAGCCTATATCTTTGACAGAACAAGGAGTAATGGTCTCAAGTTGCAGTGGGGGAGGTTTAGGTTGGATATTAGGAAAAACTTTTTCATTAGGAGGGTGGTGAAGCACTGGAATGGGTTACCTAGGGAGGTGTTGGAATCTCCTTTCTTAGAGGTTTTTAAGGTCAAGCTTGACAAAACCCTGGCTGGGATGATTTAGTTGGGAATTGGTCCTGCTTTGAGCAGGGGGTTGGACTAGATGACCTCCTGAGGTCCCTTCCAACCCTGATATTCTATGATTCTATATAAGAAAAAGACCCAAAAATCAGGACTGTCCCTATAAAATCGGGACATCTGGTCACTCTATCATTGATGTCTGAACATTTCCCATTCCATTCCATACGGTGAAGGTCTGTACAATTGTTCAAGAGTGTTTTCCTGTCTGCCGGCAGCTTACTATAGTCATACAAAACACCCCAAGTCTTTTCATAGTGCTTCTTCAATGGACACTCAAGCAGTGTCAACGAGCAAGCAAAAAAACCTCCCTCTTGAATTTTTCTCCCGAGCGTCCCATCACCTCATCTCTGCCCTTGTAACCAAACTGTCTCTTCTTCAAATGAATACAAGTTTCCTTGAGTTCAGGCTCAACTCCTACATCGTCCGCCATTTCTTTGGGAGCAGTGATGGCATCTTCAAATTCATTGCCTCTGTAGGCCACAATGAAATCAAGGCAGCTTCTCATCAAAGTAGTAGCAGTCATGATGTTCATCAACTGAGTTTGTAATGCTTTGATCACAACATTTAATTGGAACAGGATATTGTGCCAAACCACCAGGGCCGGCTCTAGAATTTTTGCCGCCCAAGGCAAAAACAATTTTGGCCGCCCCCCCCCCC
>NW_020664561.1:7525854-7619707 GCF_002925995.2 Terrapene triunguis | reverse complement strand
ATGCCGCCCCTAAAAATGTGCCGCCCCAAGCACCAGCTTGTTTGGCTGGTGCCTAGAGCCGGCCCTGCAAACCACAACTGAGGCCAGAAATTTGAAGTCAATGATCTGGTTTGTCAGGCTTTGTGCCTTATGTCAGATTCCAGCCTTGGGTTTATTTGACTGCACCAGTTCCATCAGGGCGTTGTAAACCTCAGTCACTTGGTACTTCACTGGCCTTATGCTGTCAGTGTGGCTCTCCCAGTGAGTGTCACTTAGCGGCTTCAGAGTCAGATTTGTAACATTTTCCATGAGGATCTTCTACCTGATACTTGATGCTGAAAACAGGACATATGTACTCCAAAGAGAGATACTGAATCTAAAGAAGATGACACTGCATTTGACACAACCAGGTGGAGGGAATGGCAGCCAAAAGGCACAAAGAAAGCTCTTGGATTCAGCACAAGGATCCTTGCCTGGACATCATTGTTTTTTCCCTTCATGTTCACGCTGTAGTCATAGCCTTGGCCACGGCAGTCCTGACGCGCTTTTTTATTCTTATTCAAAATGTTCAGAAATAGTTCTGTTAGGTCTTTTCCAGTAGAGTCGTCCATAGACCGGAAGCAGATAAAGTGTTCCTTTACTTGGATTCAGCCATGCTCGTTGTCAACAAATCTTACTGTAAATGACATCTTTTCACTTGTCTAATGTCAGGAGTGCAGTACATTATTATGGCGCAGTACTTTGCTTTGCCAAGACGCATCAATATGTTATCAAGCACCTTCTTTGCCATAAGGTCAATCAATTTGTTTTGATTTTTTTTCTGCAGTAATGGTCCATAGCTTCTTTACAAACTACTCCACATAGATGTTCCACATGACATCTTTGTATTTCCCATGGAGCTCTACCAAACTGAGGAAATACCATTTTGTTCAGTAAATAACTTAGCCTATGAGCCGAAGTCAAATTATTCTTTGCAAGAAAGAGGATAATTGAGATCAGATGCTGGAGCACATTCCTCCAGTGTTGGGTTTCTATATTAATAATGTGCTGGTTTTCTGCATCTGTGCATTTATTCAGCTAGAACCTGGACTCGACCTCCATCTATTTGGAGTAGGCTGTAAAATGGCTGGGTGATTTTTCATGTTGCTTCAGAGCATCAGCTAAGTTATGCCAGAAATTGCACCCAAAAAGCCCAAGCAATGATTTGGCATTCTTGTCAAATATTTTGCAACAAAAACAGAACACTTTGTCAGTTGATATCGAGTAAACTAGCCAACGCCAATTCAGTTTCTCACCATTCTCGAGCATTCTTTCACAGTGCGACTTTGAGAAGTGTAACTTCTGCTCATTTACTGGAAACATCATACCCTCAATTTTGCCCAGCCCATTCAAAATTGTACAAACAATATCAGTAGAGTTTAGGATCGCCGACCATAAAGCAGGATCTGATGTATCTATTTGTGGTGTGCAGTTTTTCTCACTGCTGTTTCTGTCAATATGCGAGGCTGATTCTTCTTTATTGTTTCTGTGTAAACCAGATTTTTCTTTTTCATTACTCTCCTTTTCATGTGAGCCACATTCTTCTTTATCATCACTCTCCTTTATGCCGTCAGGAAAACTGGACAATTCTCCATCACTTTCCGACCATTTCCTTTCCTTATCTTCAAATAAATGTGCTAATTCCTTAGTAATAGGACTGCCATCATTTATGCCTTGCTCCTCAATTTTTTCTGCACTCAGATGATTGCTACTGCCTAAAACTCACTCTGTGTTGTTCTGTTTCAGATATTTCCCCTTCCAATTTACCCCTTGCTGCAAACCTATTGCAATTGAGCTTTTCGCTTCCTACACTGAGCTCCTGAAGGCTTCTTCAGGGGCATCTTTTATTTTCTACAAGGGAAAACAGACAGTATGAGGGAGAGCAAGAGTCTCTGTTCCTCAGTCTTAGAAAGTCATCACTTCTTTTGCCATGCTTAACATGTAATGTTTAACGGTATTTCTTTTATATTGTTGCGTAGATACGGGTTCGATTGATATCTCTGGCATGTCATTAAATATGTCCTTTATTAGTCTCTACTTACACTCTTCAAGTCTTAAAACACAAGTACACTTTCAAAATTACACAATGAAACAAGGTTCACAATATCGCAGCTGGGCTCCTACTTCACTTCACTTCATTCTTATATATCACTGACTGACTGGTGACACCCCGCCCCTTGTATACCCATGAGGGCATGGCTGACAACATTCTAGGAGGTATGAGGAAAATATAGTTCTCAGAAAATTTGGAAGGTTCCACGAGATTCTACAAAGGTCCAGAACATTCTAGGAGGTTAGTGAAAAATGAATCCACATATGGAATACCTGAAACATATTACTTCAAACGTTCTATTTTCCCTTTTGTCGCTAACAACAAAAACAGCACCCAGTGATGGGGTTGACTAAACCCCACAAGGTAATGCAGGCCAGATGGGTCAGTTAACCCATTAGGCAGCTGATTAAGTAGGCTCAGCTGGACAGGAATAGGTGGAGCCTATAAAGCCCAGGAGCTGAAGCAGAAGGGGACCCTGGGAAAAGGCAGACACTCCCAGGAGAAAGAGAGGAGTGAGTGGAGACTGCAAATGGCAGTCACTCCCTGGGAAGAGGAAGGAGGCTTTTGGGAACTGGTAGGCCTAGGAAGAAAAGGGGAACCAGTAGTAGGAAACAGCCCAGGGATAGAACACTGAGGCCAGAGAGAGAAGGCCCAGACTGCTGAGCTGAGGGTCTCTGGTCTGGAACCCAGAGAAGAGGGCAGGTCCAGGTTTCCCTACCAGTCACTGGGCGAGTGGCACAGAGTCACTGAGCAAGAAGACTGCCTAGGACTTCTTAGGAGCTAAACCTCCCCCCGGAACGGGGGAACATGGACAGCGACACAGCCGGAGGGCCGAGCCATGAAGAGGACACTGCAGTTTCTGAGGCTGCAAGAGAGGGGCTGCAGGTGGACAGCAGAGACAGAGTGACAAGGTGCAAACCACAGAGATGGGGAATGTTGGCCTCAAGCTAATCCCCAGAGTACCAGGAAGAAGCGTCAGTCTGTTGGTGAGTGGTGCACCCTGTGACACACCTCAAGCCCGGCACCCCCCAAAGCCCAGCACTCCAGGCGGTTGTCTGGATTGCCTGCCCCTAAATCCGGCCTTTCTATTAAAAACATCATCATTTCTTCCCTGTGCATTAGAACAGGTCAAATTATTTGTTACATATAATAGCACTGTGAATTTAGCCCTTTTTTCCCCTGTTCATAAATCATTTCTGTGTTTGACACATGGATATATTAATATCCACCAAATAGTAATCCCAGCAAATTTCCAGCCAATACTGAGGGGCTAACTGCTCTCTTTAGCATTTTGAGGTGTGTTATTGTCATATTGTTTCTGTGGCTCATGCTTCACTAACAGGAGGATAACGAATCATGAATAGCAATTACAGGACAAATGCTTGGATTAATAATCATTTGTGCTAAAATATATTTAATTTTCAATAGGATGGTCACTAAGTGTCTTCTTTCACGGCTTTGGTCATCTTGGGCACCCTGGTTTATGGACAGATGAGTCTAGAGGGTTGGAAGGCTGGAGGCCCAGAGCTTGTAAAATGTCAGCAAACATGGAGACATTGTAGAACACATTGGGATTATCACTGGGAAAAGACAAGTGGCTCAATAAAATCCCTTTACTGTCAGTCTAAAACAGTCACGGGATGAGAGGGGAGGTCCTCTCATGGATCAGTAACTGATAAAAGCTAGGAAACAAAGGGTAGCAATACATGGTTGGTTTTCAGAATGGGGAGAGGTAAATAGTGGTGTTCCCGAGCGATATGTACTGGGGCCAATGATGTTCAACATATTCATACATGACCTGGAAAAAGGAGGTGAATAGTGAGGTGGCAAAGTTTACAGATGATACGAAATTATGCAAGATAGTGAAGTTCAAAGCAGACTGAGAAGAGTTACAAAGAGAACTCACAAAACTGGGTGACTGGGCAACAAAATGGCAGATGAAATTCAATATTGATTAATGCAAAGTAATGCACATTGGAAAACATAATCCCAACTATAAATACAAAATGATGGGGTCTAAATTAATTGTTACCCTCAGGAAAGAGATCTTGGAATCATTGTGGATAGTTCACTGAAAACAGCTGCTCAATGTGCAGTGGCAGTCAAAAAAGCTAACAGAATTTTAGGAATCATTAGGAAAGGGATATATAACAAGACGGTAAATATCATAATGCCACTATATTAATCCATGGTACGCCCACACCTTGAATGCTGGCTTCAGTTCTGGTCGCCTCATCTAAAAACAAAACAAAACAAAAAACTGGAAAAGGTACAGAGAAGGCAACAAAAAGGATTATGGGTATGGAACAGCTTCCATATGAGGAAAGATTAAAAACACTGGGACTGTTCAGCTTGGAAAAGAGGCGACTAAGGGGAGATATGATAGCAGTCTATAAAGTCATGAATGGTGTGGAGAAAGTGAATAAGGAAGTGTTATTTACCCCTTCATATAACATAAGAACCAGGGATCACCTGCTGAAATTAATGGGCAGCAGGTTTAAAACAAACATAAGGAAGTACTTATTCAGACACGCCACAGTCTGCCTGTGGAACTCTTTGCTAGGGGATGTTGTGAAGGCCAAAACTATAACTGGGTTCAAAAAAGAACTAGATAAGTTCATGGAGAATAGGTCCATCAATGGCTATTAGCCAAGATGGTCAGGGATGCAACCACATGCTCTGGGTGTCCCTAAGCCTTTGACTGCCAGGTTCTGGTACTGGACGACACGGGAGGATCACTTGATAACAACCCTGTTCTGTCTGAAGCATCTGGCATTGGCCACTGTTGGAAGACAGGATACTGGGCTAGATGGACCATTGGTCTGACCTGGTATGGCTGTTTTCTTGTTCTTATGTACTTACATCCTGCTGGCATTATGGATACGAGCAACATTTCATGAAAGTTTTCTGCTGGGGAATCTAGGTATTTTCAGAAGTGCTCAGCATTGGCCTAACTCTGCTCCTCACATTAGTGGGAGTCTGCCATTGGCTTCAGTGGGAGCAAAGTAAGGCCAAGTGCTTTTGAAAATTCCACCCCCGAGGAGCACGCACTGAGAGGCTAAATCTGTGCTAACACTAGACATGGGCAAGAGCCAAAAAAACAAAGCCCTCCCCCACCCCACTTAGGAACCAGATCTGACCTTTGCTGCCTAGACCCATCTCTAGTTAAAAATCAGAGTCCCTGGGGAAATCGCAGGCCTTTGGGTATGCTTCTTTTAATCTCTTAGCCATGTAAATGGAGGCTCTCAGTTGTGTTCTATTTAACGGGCTCTAATAGTCAGTGAAGAGACTTGAGAAAATGTTACCACAGGGCTTCCTCTTTATTCTCTCTCTCCATACCCCTCTCACAAATAAAAAAATACTTTTTTCTAGCTGCCACTGCTGCAGTCTGAAGAATCCAGCTGTTTTCTTTCCCCCACTGAAATCCTGACATTATAATCAGCACTTAGTGGAAAAATTTGCTGCCGATGTATAAGACAGTATAGAGTCCCATAGTGTCTGGGTTCTCTTGTGGCTTTCCTACTGAGGTACTGAGTGACCATCGCATCTCTGATTCCACTTCCAACTTTTGTTGTTTTAGATTGCCAGCTCTTCATGTAGTCTCTTACTATGTGCATGTACAGTACCTAGCACAGTGGGGTTAATTGATCTCAGTTAAGGCCTCTAGGCTGTGCTATCATATTGATAATTATTATGTGAAAAGACCATTTTTAAGGCTGAAAAGTCAAGCCCTCAAAAGTTAGGAAGTTCCAGTATTAAGGTTTTCCTGCACAACCTTTATTCTGCTCCCATGAGTGTCCATCCATCCTGTGCACAGAATGAGGTGGGGGTCCTGTGGAAAAAATAGTATATGATCATGTCATTAAAGAAATGATAATGCACATGCACAACTTTTAAGTGCTTGACCTTGCAAAGAATAATATTCTTTTAACATAGTTTTTTGGGGGCATAATTTCACATTTTTTCTATTTGTTTTCACCTTTCTTTTATGTGCGACTGCAACACTTCCTCCTTCCACCTCATCAATAATCAAAAGGGTTTGAGCCTTGAACCTTCAGTCCAAGCTGCTACCGCTTGAGCTCCAAGATGTAGAACACTCGTTAGGAGCAGGAGAGGGTTGTTTCTCCAGGTTGGGAGAGGATAGAATGCTGGATTCAATTGCTGGATCAGACGAGTGGCTCAGGGGAAGCCCAGCCAGGATCTCTGTCCCCCACCCCCAGAGTTGGGGAAGGGGCTTTCTGCACTGTGTGGGAGGATCTAGGCAAAGAGAGAGCCAAACAAAAACATTGTACAATACCAGTGGCATGTATATTGTAGAACAAGGTTCCAGTTTGGATTCAGAATGTCTATCAACACAAAGACAAGAGGAGGGAAAGCTTAGGTGGGACTTGCTTTGTGTCAGAAATAGAAGTCAGTGAAGCCACTGTCTGTTTGCTGTTTTGTCCAAAATGTGGTGTCTCTGCTGTTGCCCTGCCTCTCTCCCCCCTAGAGGAGGCTGCATTTTAGTGGTGGTATCTGTACGGTAGGACATACAGTAAAACCTTATCCAAATGTAGGTGATGTCCACTGGTGTACGTCACTTCCCTGAAAAACTCCCGTTCTATATGAACCCTATGATCCTCATTCCATACAGATAATCTATCCAGTATTTAGGATTGTGGCATATTGTTTACCATTCACTTAGAGACCCCTTGCATGAAAATCACTAGGCAAATGTAAAATATAGTATTGTTCTACCCCACACAGGTTACAGCTGATATGCCTTGAAGGGCTGGAGGGGCCAGCCTTGGAATAGTAGAGGGACATGTGGGTTAGGATTGAGGTGCATTTTTCAAAGTTGTAGGGCAAGAAGCTGGCTGGCCCAGTGGCTAGGGTGCTTCCCTGCAACTTGAGAGACCCATAGTTAAGTCTCTGCTCCACCACGGGCTTTGCTCTATGCTGTTGGCAAATCTCTCTATACCTTAGTTCCCTAACTTTAAAATCGGTGTGCTGTTTCCATGCCTCCCAGGGGTGTTGAGAAGGTAAATAGTGCTCAGATGTTGCAGCAATGAGGGCCACAGAGAGAGAAAGGACTGGCACAGTGGAGGGTTTTCTGGGACAGGGCTGAGGTCCTGCAGCTCAGTAATGTGCCTGGCAGTGGTTTTTGAGGGCTGACCCTGGAATAGTGGGTTGCTGTAGGCAGGATTGTGGTGCATTGGCAGAGATGTGTGATGAAGCTTTCTGAGGCCTGATCTACACTATGGAAGTAGGTCGACGCAAGGCAGCCTACGTCGACCCAACTCTGGAAGCATCTACATTACAATGTCGCTCCCACTGATGTAACTCGCCTGCTACACTGACTTAAAAACTCCACCTCCAGGAGAGGCATAGCACTTAGGTCGATGTAGTTAGGTCGACGCAGTGTCAGTGTAGACACTGTTGCTTACATCAACTGTTGCCGCCTTTTGGAAGCCGTTCCACAATGCCCCACACTGACAAATCGGTGCAAGCGCACTGCCAAACACACTGCCAAACACAAGCTGCATAGTGTGGACGTGTAAAACCGATTCAATTACTGTAGTGGCTCTATGTTGACATAATGTAGGTCAACTTAATTTTGTAGTGTAGATTGGCTCCAAGTCCCGGTCTGCACTGAACCTGGTGTTAGCCAGTACTATTGGCCCCTAGATATCGCAAGAAGCAAATTCACAAAGCCTTTTATAAAGGAAGATAAAGAACTATGATCAGGGCTGGTCCTGCATTTGGGGTGGGAGGGGACCAGCAGGGAGGTGGAAAGGTACAGCTCTGCCCATGCTCACTCTTTACTTCTCCCCCTGCCTCACACCGGCAGTGTGGGTGAGAAATCCAACCTGAGCCTGGATTGTTTCTCCTCAACCCACGCCTGCTTGCTCCCGAGACCCTGCCAGGAACCCACCTGGCACTGCCATGCCACCCACCTAGTGAGATATGCAGCTGGCACAAGATGGGGTGCTGGTTTGGGGGGTGTTCAGTGTCCCTCTTGGCTGCCAGCTGTCTGACCTGCAACCCCAACTGGGGCCTTCCTCCCAAGGCTCTCCCTCCCCTTCTGGCTGCTGCCCACTTCTACAGGCTTCCCCTTCTCCCAGCCGCTTCTTGTTGCATCTGACTTGGACTGGGTTCCCAGCCACTGCTGCTGCTGCTTTTCCCTGTCCCTGCATCCCCTCCCACTAGCTCGCCTGTCCCCATGCCTTTCTGCCCCAGACAACCTGCCCCATACCCTCCCTGCCCTGTCCCCAGTCAGCCTCTAATGCACAGGAGTTGTATGTATTTTTATAAAGCAACTACGCACCATTTGAATTATGAGCAGGCAGGGCCGGCTCTGGCTTTCTGGCCGCCCCGGGCAAAAAAAAACAAAAAAAAAAAAAAAAAAAACCTGCGGCGTGACCGGAGCCAGGGGGACTCCCAGCCCTGCAGATGTGCCCTGGCTAGTGGGGGGAGGGGAAGGGAGCGGGGAGAGAGAGAGAAGGGGGGCGGCCAGGACTTCAGTGGGGCGCTGCCACACGGCTCCTCCCGCCGTGCCCCCTGCCGGGAGGGCTCCGCACCGCTCCGGTCGGCTGGGAGGGAAGGACGCGGGCTGCCCTGCCGGGCTTGCTGCAGGGCGCACCCGTCCTCCACGCCGCTGCCCCCTACAGGGCGGCCGGAGCGGAACAACAACAACAACAACAAAAAGCGGCCGTGCCGCCCTAGGATTGGGTGGAATGCCGCCTCCTACAAGCTGCCGCCCCAAGCACCAGCTTGCTCGGCTGGTGCCTGGAGCCGGCCCTGTGAGCAGGAATGTGGTGGAAAGGGCCTGACAAGTACATTGGGAGACCCCAATGGAGTGGGCCCAAAGAGGGCCAAGAGATTCTTGACCTGGCCCTGCTACAGTAAGGAATTGTGAAGTCGGCATGACAAAAAGCCGCCCTCTTACAGACTGTCTCTCAGCATGAAATCCCCTTCTCTTTCTCTGTGAATTAGCCCGAGGCCAGAGAACAGGACTGAGATCCCTGTTACGGCAGACCAGCTCGATGATACTTTGTGTGCCTGTGTTTCCTATACAAAAAACAGGCTTGAATATTGATGGAGCGCAACATCAGATTCTCCCTCTGTTGAACTGGAGTGAGACAGGAAGCGGGGAGAGAGAGCAGAAAAATATAGCAGCCTCATGTCCAAGCAGGAAATGCTGGAGCCTGTTAACACAGCAAATATTCCAAGCTACAAGGCTGGAGGTGGAGGAAAGCGAAGACAATGAATAAGGTAAACTCAAATGAAACAAACATGTGAGATGTCTCTGCGTCTGTAGCAGGTTGGTTACTGATGAGCCTTACAACACAAAGGAAGAATCTGCATAAAATATTCTGAGTAGAGCTCGGGTAGCTGGTTCCACACCAGATAACAATTTGACAATCGCTGAGGAAGAATGCCTCTAACCTTCATGAAACTGAAAGGACAGGAGAGAAATGAGGCGGGCGGTGGTGTCATGAAAATTACAGCCTCAGCGATTTGGACGCATTTCATTCTGCAGAGGAGTTCTGAGCAGCTGAGGGAGAATAAACAAAATTGGGGAGCTGGCTGTAAGTGGCATGGAATATTTATGTTAAACTAGAACAAGATGTTGTGCCTTTTATCAGAGGATCACAAAGAACTTAACAGACATTCATTAGTTAAACTGCACCTTGGTGAGTATTCTCTCCATTTTGCAGGTGACTAATCTGTGGCACAGGGGGGTTAAATGATTTGCCCAAGATCACACAGCTAGTCAGTGACCAAGCTCAGAACTGAACCCAGGAGTCCTGGTGTCCAGATTACACCATCTCGCCTTAGTTAATGAATGATCTCTATGGAGCCTCCAGGGCTTGGAGTTCAGAAGCCTGAATTTTTTTCAGCTCTTCAGGAAATTATTTTGTCACTACAAATCTACACATTTTTCTTTGAAAAGTTCCCTTTGATGGCACAGTAGAGTGAGTGTGCCATGCTTTGGACTCCAGAGATGTGCCTGCTTTGAAATGAACTTCAGTAGGCACCAGCCTTGTCTCTGTTGGACACTTGTCCACATCTCGGAACTGCCCCACAGTCAGTCCAGCAGGAGTTGCAGCCACTCTTCAGCAGATGCCCAGTAGTGGAATAGCTGAAGATCACCATGGGTGAAGTGGACTGCATTGGCAAAGGTGCATTGCACAAATGCTGCAGTTTAGGAATGAGATGCATTGGCAGAGTTGTTGGAGAGCCCAGTAGTGCAATACCAGAGCTCTTGCCTCCTTATCTAGCCAGAAGATTTTCCCCTGTCCAGGTCCCTACAGTATTTTCCCTATTTGCTCTGTTTTCAAAGCATGCCCTATGGATTTCATTATGGCCCCACACAACCAGCAATCCTCTGACTCTTCGCACATGACCTACTGACGGCTGGGGGGGAAATCGTCTGCCCTGATGCTTGGAGTCATGTTTGGCTTTCTGATGACTGCTATACCACTTTGGTGTCCTGGGGAACAGAGCTGGCCAAGAGTGGAAAAACTGGTTCTGGAATATTTCTGCAAATAAGAGAACTGAGTGTGGTTCATTCTGATTCCTGGAGTCTTCTTAGTCTCTGACATGGGTATTCAGGAAACTCTTTGTGAGTCCCAGTATTGTCATGAATTTTAGCACAAATGCTGATTCTTTCCTCACAGCACTGGTTTGCCCTCAGTTCATGATTCCAAGATTATGTGACGACCAATTTTTGAGATAGTTATGTCCTTTTGTTTTCCTCTGACTTTATAATGCAAGTCAGTTTTTGGCCTCAAAAATCACTTAACAGGGGACAACATTCTTCCTAACTTTGGAGTCATTAAAGACAGAATGGATGTCTTTTTAAAAACCATGCACTAGGTCAATTTTTGGCAAGGACCTTGGATGAGTTAACCTTTCCTGCAGAGCACTGTGCGGGCATCATCTAGCTGTTCTCACACAATCAACTTCCTGTGGTCACTGGTGGAAGTCAATGCTTCCCTAACTTCTCTTTCTGGGTTTACATCGGCCAGAGAAGAGGATCAAATCTATAGCAAGCATTTGTTCCAGTGAAAACAAAGTCAGTGAAACAGCACAGGCTCCTGGATCAGTGTTTCCCGCTTTGCCTTGAAAGTACAGCCGAGTGAAAATTTTGGGCTGAAAGGTTGAAAAATGCAGTTCGGGGCTAATCAAAACATTTCACAAATGCATGTTGAATTCATCAAACTGTTTTGTCCCCCCCAAAATTCCTAAAAATAGAAACGTTCCATTTTGCTATTCTTGAGACAAAATGCTTTGATTTTTCAGTTCAAAATAACTTTTTATTGAGAAATTGACTTACATTTTATTTTTTAAAAGTTTTTAAAAACCCCTCAAACAAAACATTGAACCCAAATAAGAAAACATTCAACAATTTTGGTTCACGAAAAAAGTGAAAAACTTTTCAGGCTGAGCAGAAATGACTTTTTTCTTCAGTTTTTTTGGTATGGCCAGTGAATGAAAAATCAGTTATTTGCATAACTGCTTGAGAGTTATATGAAAGCAGAAGACTTTTGCCCATTGATAAGGCCCTGACTCATCATTATAAATGTAGTCCATGTCACTTTGAAGTTAGGATGGGTGCAGAACTTCACGGTGGGTAAAATTCCACAGATTTTTTTTTTTCATTACACCTGACTTTTCTTGTGCCTGGATTTCAAATAGGGCTCGTATGTCCAAGCTGTCCTTAATGACTATACTAATACGATACCAAATTTTGGCCCTCATCCTGCAAACCTTTATGCACATGAGTAACTTTACACCCAATGAGATGATTTGCACATCATGTGTGTAATGAGAATACTTCATGCATGAATTTTCTTATGTGTGCAAGTGATTGCAGGATGTGGGCCAGTATTTGGTTCAGCCAGGGCCTCTATTTTCATAGTTGCAGATGTTATGTGAAATTGCCATATCTCAGTCAGATTTGTTATCTGAAATTTATCCCAGCTCTTGTAATCACATAGTCCTGATATGAAGAAATCTCTGTGAAGCTACGTGAATTCTCTTCTCCCTCTGCCAATGTGAGAGAGACAAAGCTGAATGTACGGGGAAAAAGCTAAGGGAGGACAGAGTGAGTAGTAACAGCTGGAGAATCAATACCAGAGGGTTTAAGCCACAGAGCTGGATGTTGGGGCAATTACATTCGGTGGCAATTGAGAACTTCCATGTGGACGGTTCTTCGGGCTGAGAGCTTCCATGGTGCTTGCCAGGTGGCATGCTGGTGCGTGAGGGCTCCATGGCAGTTGGGTTGTTGGACTGAGGGCTGAAGCACTAAGATGACAGCTAGGCAGTTTAGTGCAGGGGGGTAAAATGGCTGAGGAGGGTGGATGTTAGGAATTGAGCTGGGTGAAATCACCTAGTGAATCCTGCATCAATCCAGTCTTTGTGAATTCAAAAGCACCTGTGGCAATGATGCAGCTTCAACCTACGTGGCCCGACCTGAAGGAATTTCGAAAACACAATGCTGAAATAAAAATGTAGTGGGACTCAAACTTCAGTGGCCAGCACTACCTGAACTGAGACCCGTGAGCCAAGTTTGGCTCAAAAGCACCAGACATTTGGGACTGTTCAGAGCTTGACACAAAACTTTCAGATCCAACTTAATGGCAACTCCAAAAGGCCTTCTCTGGAGGAGTTGGGCTCATTGTCAATATTTCCCAACACTACAAAGAGAGGATCTGGGGCTGGCAGGTACTCTGTCAGGATCTGAGCCCTCTCCACAGGGAACTCCACGAACAAATTAAACAGAAGTGAGAACACAGTCTAGAAGAGCGATCATCTCGCCTCAAAAACTGGACCTTTAGAATACTGCTCAGAACCATTTAAATACAATTGATAAGGGGGCATATTAGTGGAAATAGCTTACTTTGAATTGTTGTGAGGTGTGTGTATATATATTGGTTTATAATTTGTTTTAATCTTTTATTAAGAAAGGGAGATGTGAAGTGGTTATAGAATTCCTGGTCCTCCACAGCTACCAGAGAGGACCAGGGGAGGTTAATAAACATAGGAAGATGGGAAGTTCCTGCTTAGGAAGTTCTCTAGTTGCTGCTTAAAGCGTGCCTCTTTGTGTCTGTCCTCACAGTACAGGAAATATTCCTCTGACCCCATTCTTTTGCATAGCTTGCCTCTTTACCTCATGACGGGACTTGAGGCCACAGGACGATTCCTTGGTAGCATGGAGTAATCTGGGGCTTACACAGTCTAAAAGTCCTCACGATTAAATAATATTGGCTGAATTTCAGAATGAATTTTCCTTGCTTATTTTCATCCCATTTCTTCTAGCTCCCCCCTTGGGCACTTCTTCTCTTCACTTGGCATTCACACCCTCAGATACCTGTAGCTGGTCATCATATCATCACACTTCCCTTCATTATCGTTTAGATAGGAGACAGATACGTAGTACCTTTTAATAAGTGTTCCCCCTAATTCAGTCCCTCCAGCCCCAGCCCCATCCCCTCTCTTTTTAGACATCTGATTAATTACAAGAAGGCTGCAGGTAGAGCAAATCCCCCACCTTGTCTCTTTCTCATTTGTTCCATGCACAGATTGGGCACCGGGGATGCCAGCTGTCTGGTGTTTGTAGAGTTACAGGAATCCAATACAACGGTAGGTTTGCAAAATAAATTATCCCCTAAATGGGTGACCCCACAGCCCACTGAACTAACTGTGCCTTGCTAGCTTATTAATAAGCATCTTTTCCAAGTAACCAAGATGTATTGAGTTGGGACTCCCTGAGTGCGAGCGCGGCCAGACATAGCTTTGACTTTTCCTTTTTTTAATTTACCTTGTGGGACTGTGGGGAATGAGCAATCCTTGAGTCTGTCAATATTGCCAGCAGCAGCAACAGCAGCGGTACTGCCCTGGGAATAAAGGGGGGACTGTCTGAGGGGATGGAGAAATGATGCACCTCAGGACCAGCAGATCAGCTGCTTGCTAGGGTACAGCTGAAATGTCAAAGTAGACAATGGACAAGTGCTGAATAATCAGGATTCTGGTCAGCCCACAGCACTGCATGGGGCTCTGACAACTACCAGAAGATAATTCTTCTGCCTATACCCCTTTCTCTCTCTGATTCCCAGAGTCAGATTTCTTTCTTTCTTTCTTAGTAGTTTACAAAGACTTCTTTTTATGTCTTTTCAAACTTTTTTTAGCAGCAAAATTGTTCTTCCAGTAAGGTGTGTTCAAGGTGAACTGGACTCCCCCTCCCTCCGAATGCATAATTTGCCTGTGGAACTCATTACCACAATACATAATTGAGGCCAGGATCAGGCCTTTCTAGGGCTAATGGGGAGGCAGTGATGTCTAGTGGATAGGGCACTGGCAGTCAGGAGACCTCACTTCTATTCCTGGCTCTGCTACTGACCTGTTGTGTGAACTCTCTTTGTTTGCTCTTCCCAGCCTTATCTTATCTCTTCCTTATCTATTTAGATTGTTAGCTCTTAGGGGCGGGGACTGTCTCTTTCTCTGTGTATGTACAGCGCCTAGCGTGATGGAGCCCCAATCTCAGTTGGTGCCTCAAGGCACAACTCTCAAAGAAATAACCATAATATCCAGAGTTGTATTAATAAGGTTTCAAATAAACAAGAGTTTTGGAAGGGATGTAAATCCTCATGCTTCAGAGCATAAGGCGGCAACCTTTTACTAATGAAGGTCAAGAAGAAACTTTCCCTGGGGGCAGGTTATCCCATAAATACCACTATTGGGTTTTTTGCCATTATTTCTGACACCGCTGGTGCTGGCCACTTCTGGAGACAGGACATTGGGCGTGGCCTCAAATAGCATGTTTACACCGACCACTCTCAAATCTCTCTCTCTACTAAAGACCTCCATTCGGTCTCACCTCTTTCATCTCTTTGTCATTCAGCTGGCAACTTAAACTCCCTTTTGCTCTTGTTGAGCTTTTGATCTTCCCCTCTCCCCCATGTCTCCATCACTGTGAACAACACCCCTGTCCTCCCACTCACTATGGCCAGGAACGTGGGCATCATCTTCAATGTGGAGTTCCTTTGACCCACACCACTAGAGCATATCAACATCTCCCCACTTCTGCCAATAGAACATTTTGTAAAATTAAGCCGCTTCTTTTTTAGGCCTAATGCCTTGACTGCTGTGATTCAGCTGGACAGAATGTTTTTTTTGTCAAAATGGTTTTTCAGCGAATAATGCCATTTTTGATAAAATTGTCAGTATT
Organism: Terrapene triunguis; assembly: GCF_002925995.2. NCBI lineage: Eukaryota > Metazoa > Chordata > Testudines > Emydidae > Terrapene > Terrapene triunguis. The sequence continues at coordinate 7,604,420 of NW_020664561.1, read as the reverse complement.
GATGAAATTTTGTCTAGAAAAAATGAAATGAAGGTTTTTTGGTTATGTCTGCCCTTTCTGCCATTTTTAGAATAGAACGCTTTGATTTGCATTTTGAAACAAATCTTTTTTAACATAAAAACGTTTTAAAAGGTTGAAATTAGAATTAAATGTTCCAATTATATCAAAATGAAGCTTCTCAGTCAATCCCAAATTCATTCCTCCCCCCCCCCCCAAATTTCATTTAATGGGAATCTTGGATATTGTTTTTGGGTTTGTTCCATTTCAGAATGGAGGTGGGGGGAATTCAAAATCGCAGAATTTCCCAAAAAATGGAAAATCTGGCTCCTGCACAGAACTAATTGTAATCTCCTCTTCTTTAGACAGTCACATTGTCTTCCCTCCACCCACAATGGCCATTCCAAGCATTGCTACTAGGATCATTTCAACCATATCACCGCATTCCTTGTATCCCTCACTGATTCCCCACCCCTCTCACACTAGACACAAAGTGACATGTCTTTATGTCCTTCACCATTTAGCCCAGTCCTAGATATCAATCTGCTAGCTTGCAGAGCCATTGATTCCCTACCTTTGCTCTGCCAATGATGGCACCCTCAATTGCCCACCTGTCCTCTTTCCTCCTCCTGCCCCCGAAAGCAGCTCTGGGTGTTCTCCCATGTCAGGGAAAAACTCTCCATCACAATTCATCAAGCCCTCATCTTTAAATGCCCCGTAAAACCCACCTCTGCTTTGAAGCCTGCAAATCACTCCCATTTGGGTCAGGCAAATGGTGGGTTGTGACTTCTGCTAAACTCCGGTTAATTTTGTTACGTGTCTGTTTTAACCACTTGTCAGATCATGTCTGACACTGGGAGCCCACTGAGGCCAGGGCTCTGTTCTTTGTTACCGGTCTGCACAATTCCTGCCGTTATCATCACTAAATAAGAACTATTCCTTCTACTTAGTGATACTTATTTAAATACTTTATGGCTTATCGCTGCAGCATTTGCTATGTTTCATGTTTATTAATTGGGTCCAGTTTATTTTGATGTGCAGCGGGAGCAGCAAAAATGAATCAGTAAAAGCCCTTCTTCCCGGACAGTATAAATCTCAATCCATCTTTATAATGCAAAGGCCATGTATGGTACATGAAAAAAAAAAAAAACTACGAAATCATTTTATTCTTGCTTTTCTTTCTAGTACTACCTCCATGGATGTGTGGAACTGAAATCTATACCCGAAAGGCTCCTATTCTGAACAACTTGGCCCCCAAACCAGAAAAGCATTTAAACACATTCTTAAAAGTATCCAGTGCAGTTTTTAAAAAATTGCAGGTCTACTTATGACCACAGGACTACATGCATGGTTTGTTATTATAGGGTTGTTCTGGAGCACTGGCCTGTGCTTGCTGACTTATTACTAGAGGTGTAATATGAGCATGGGAAATGCTGTCACTGAATTAGTTACTTTGAAAAATCTTGGAACTTTTGTTCCAAAACAGAAATCCTCTCAACTTTGGCGAGAGCTGTAAGAGTCAACACTACTGATCTCATGGATCAAGTCTTGAGCCAGTGCCAATCCTGGCAGTTCTAGTATTAATTGTATTATAGTAGCAATTCAAAGCTCCAACTGATTTCAGGACTCCGGTGTGCTTGGTGCTGTATACCCACATAGCGAGAAACATAGGCACCATCTTTAAGAGATGCTGGGGGGTGCTTAACCCCTGTTGCGCCCCAGGCCCCGTCCCCGCTCCACCCCCTCCCCCAAACCCCCACCGTTGCTCTACTTCTTCCCGCCCCTGCTCTGCCCCTGCCCCACCCTATTCTGTCCCCTCCCCTGTGCACGCCCTGCCCTTACTCCTCCCCCTCCCCCCCAGTGCCTCCTGCACACTGCTGAACAGCTGATCCGTGGCAGACGGGAGGCACTGGGAAAGAGAGGGAGGAGCTGATTGGCAGGGAGGCACTAGGAGTAGGGGTAGGAGCTGATTGGGGGGCTGCTGGTGGGTACTGAGTGTAACCCACACACCTCCTGGGTGTGGTGTTCTGTCCCACCTAGTGGCACCGAGATCACTTAGAGAGAGAAGTTAATGAGTCTGCTCTATAGCCTGATCACGCACTAAGCTCCAGAGGTTCCAGATTCAATCCCACCCACTGATGACCAGGGTCTGTCAGTGTTACAAGTGGGGGCACATCTGGGATTTCAACTAGGAAGTCTCTGAAGTTTGGGATGCACTTCCTCAGCTAGAGGAAGTATGTAACCCACGCATCTCGTGGGTGTGGTGTTCTGTCCCATTTAGTGGCACTGAGACCACTTAGAGAGAGATTAATGAGTCTGCTCTATAGCCTTAGCTAACAGCTATATGGCTTTTAGCTCATGCAGTAGAGGGCTCGTGCACTAAACTCCAAAGGTCCCAGGTTTAATCCCGCCCGCTGACGACTGGGGTCTGTCGGTGTTACATGAGCACCCACTATTTTTTTGTGTGGGTGCTCCATCCATAGACAGACAAGACAGAAAATGCCTGGAAGCTTAAGCTACACAAATTCAGTCTGTAAATAAGGTGCAGATTTTTAACTGCTCAGGTCATTAACCATTGGGAACCATTACCAAGGGTTGTGATGGATTCTCCATCACAGGCAAATTTTAAATCATGATTGGATGTTTTCCTTAAAGATCTGCTCTAGTTCAAACAGGAATTAATTCAGGGAAGTCCTGTGTTGTACGGGAGGTCAGACTAGATACCCACATTGCTCCCTTCTGGCCTTATAATCTATGAATCAGAAGCACAGAGAAGGACAGTGATTGGCCAAGGACAGAGCCAGGAAAAGACAGGTTTCCTGAGTCTCAGTCCACTAGCCCATATGCCTCTCCCTTGTCTTGCAGAGCAATGCTCAGCAGTTGAGCAATGCTCAATCCTTACTGCTGTAGAGCTGGAAGGTACAGGGTTAATACACATCTGAACTTAACTTCTGCAAAGGTTTTTCCATGCTGCCATGGTACAGCCATGTATTAATAATGTGTGATGGGAGAGTGCCCGACACAGGCTCATGGGAAGCCAATCATGCTCTCTTGCAGCACCTGGCGGGAGAGCCAGGCTTAACTGATCATGAAGCTCAGCTGGGCCGGAGCAGGCTGGTGAGTCTAAAGAGAAGACATTTGCAGCAGAAGGGGACTTCAGGGAGAGAGTCTGCAGTCACTTGCTGGGAACAGAGCAGTGCTGAGGAGGAAGCCTAGGGAGGAGAATAAGCCCTGGGATCCTAGCCCTAAAAGAAGGGTCAGCCTAGAGAAGTTGGAGGGAAGAAGCCCTGAGAAAGGTTGGGGTAGACATGAGGCAGGGAAACATCAACAAGGAGTAGGACTGTGCAGACGTTGGCTTCTGGTTATAGGGTCCCTGGGCTGGAATCCTGTGTAGTGGGCGGGCCTGGGTTCCCCTACTGGCTGCTAGCAAGGTGGCATGAGTCCAGAGAAGGTGCAAGGACATTGGAAAGCCCTGAGGCAAGGGTGTAAAGACCAGTGTCCCGGAGTTGGGGCCAAAGACCCTCTTGTGAGGACTTTGGACTGCCTTATGTTGGGCTTTGTGTTACCCCAGAAGGGGGAGGACTAAATGGGGACCTTGCCTGTGGTGAGGGAACCCTTTCACATAATGATAATCCCTGGGAAAGGCTGAGGTCTTGGGAAGCTAAGGGCTCCCTTGGCTCTCTTTCGTTTCAAAGATCAACATGTTCTCTTTTCGTTTCAAGTTGTTTGACTCTGATGCCAACAGGTGGTATGATGGGCACGCTGTGATAAACCCCATTCTCACTAGACCTTGAGGTAAACAATACACATACACACGCGCACACACACAGATTCTGCATCGCTAACATTTATCGTGTATATGTTCCATTTATCTCTGGCAAAAAGCTTCAGACCCAAACTATCTTAAGTGATCTAAAAATGACAGTGATAAGTACCGTCCCCCGTCATTACTGCTCCATTTTATCACAGTGGTGATAGCAATAATGGCGGTTGTAACCCCTATCAAGTCCACTTAGCATGGCTCATTTTCAAAAGCCACTCAATGCCTTCTGACAGTCTGACCGGGCGGTATGAAAAGATCACTTAACCCCGATGATCTGAGGAAGACTTCGACTGGGAAAAGGAGCCCCTACAGTCAGAGAAGAGACAGTGTGAGGAGGGTGGGGGGGAAAGACCATTGATTTTATGACAAGGGGCAAAACCACTGTCAAAACAGAGTGGCACAAATTGAAGGAATGTTTCAATTAGCTGTTTGTGAGAGAAAAAAAAGAGAAGTCGGAAAAGCACGGGCTTTTTTTTTTTAAACGGTGAAAGATGAACCCGAAATTAGAATCCTTATTAACAATTAACATAATTAAAGGAGACACGTTATAATTTCAGCGGAAAGGAGCTTTATGATGATACGGTGGCCTGAAATAATTATACCAGTCATTTGGCTGAAGTGAGCGGTAAATGGGCACAGCACTGGCCCGGCTGCCACTCAAACACCCCTGCCATTATGCTGCATAATGCCGCTGTCTTGTGTGCACTCCCATTAAAAGTAAAGTCATCTCTCCTCCGTCTCTGATTCATTTAGGAACTTCTCCTAAACCCTGACTTTGGTTTTTAAAACCACCAGCATAACCCCAGTCATCCCAACAGCTGTCCAGCACAGGAGACAGTAGTGGAAGCTCCAATGAAGAGGAAGAGCACAAGAAGTCCCAGCACAAGAAGTCCCATGCTGTAGGCTCAGTTCTAGAGTAACAGGATACTACGGCTAAGGTAATCTTCTTGTCTGACTGATCTGACCACATCGGCCCCCTCTTTATGTCCACTCCACTAGTTCCCATCCTCCATCACATCAAAAGAGAGCTCCCCTCTTGCAGCCCTTCACCACTCAGCTCTGTCCTACCGATCAGAGCTAGTATTTTATCACCTTGATGATGCCTGCCTTTATCATGCCCACTTGGATGCATAAGCAGAGGAATCCTGAGTGGGAGTGGAGAGGTTGTTTTACCTCTGTATTTGGCTGTGGTGCAGCTGCTGCTGGAATATTGTTTCCAGTTCTAGTGTCTACAATTCAAGAAGGATGGTGAGACATTGGAGACGGTTCAGAAAAGAATCACAAGAATGATTAAAGGACTGGAAATCATGCTGTATAGTGATAGACTCTAGACGCTCAATCTATTTAGCTTAATAAAGAGACGGTTAAGGGGTGACTTGATCACATTCTAAGTACCTACATGGGTAACAAATATTTGATAATGGGCTGTTCAATCTAGCAGCCAAAGGTGTAAGTTGAGGCTAGACAAATTCACATTAGAAATAAGATGTACATTTTTAACAATGAGGACACATAATCCCTGGAACATATTACTAAGGGTTATGGTGGATTCTCCATTACTGGCCATTTTAAAATCAAAAGTGGATCTGCTCTAGTTCAAATAGGAATTATTTTGGCAAGTTGTATGGCCTGTGTTATAGAGGATGTCAGATTAGATGGTCACAGTGGTCCCTTTTGGCATTAGAATTCTGCCCAGGAGAATAACCCTCCCCACCCCTGTTCAAATCCAAAAAGCCAGCTCCTTGTCATAAGAACATAGGAACGGCTATACTGGGTCAGACCAATGGTCCATCTAGTGCAATGTCCTGTCTTCCGACAGTGGACAATGCCAGGTGCTTCAAAGGGAATGAACAGAACAGAGCAATCCTCAAGTGATCCACCCCTGTCGTCCAGTCCCAGCATCTGGCAGACAGAAGCTTAGGGTCACTCAGAGCATGGGGTTGCATCGTGACCATCTTGGCTAATAGCCATTGATGGACCTAACCTCCAGGAACTTCTCCAACTCTTTTTTGAATGCAGTTATAGTTCTGGCCTTCACAACATCCCCGGCAATGTGTTCCACAGCTTGACTGTGTGTTGTGTGAAAAAGTACTTCCTTGTGTTTGTTTTAAACCTGCAGCCTATTAATTTCATTGGGTGACCCCTGGTTCTTGTGTTATGTGAAGGGGTAAATAACACTTCCTAATTCACTTTCTCCACATCATTCATGATTTTATAGACTGCTATCATCTCTCCTAGTCGTCTAAGCTAAATAGTCCCAGTCTTTTTAATCTCTCCTCAGATGGAAGCTGTTCCATACCCTTAATCATTTTTGTTGCCCTTCTCTGTACCTTTTCCATTTCTAAAATATCATTTTTGAGATGCGACGGCCAGAACTCTATGGAGTATTCAAGGTGCAGATGTACCATGCATTGGTATAGTGGCATTATGATATTTTCTGTTTTATCTAGCCCCTTCCAAATGGTTCCTAACATTCTTTTAGCTCTTTTGACTGCTGCTGCACATTGAGAAGATGTTTTCAGAGAACTATCCACAATGACTCCAAGATCTTTCTTGAGAGGTAACAGCTAGTTTAGACCCCATCATTTTGTATGTATGCTTGGGATTATGTTTTCCAATGTGCATTACTTTGCATGTATCAACATTGAATTTCATCTGCCATTTTGTTGCCCAGTCACCCAGTTTTGTGAGATCCCTTTGTAATTCTTCACAGTCTAATTTGGACTTAACTATCCTGAGTAATTTTGTATCTGCAAAATCAATTGCCAACTTTGCCACCTCACTGTTTACCCCTTTTTCCAGATCATTTATTAATATGTTGAAAGCACTGGTCCCAGTACAGATTGCTGGAGGACACCGCTATATACCTTTCTCCATTCTGAAAACTGATCATTTATTCCTACCCTTTGTTTCCTATCTTTTAATCAGTCACTGGTCTATGAGAGGACATTCCCTCCTATCAGGGCCGGCTCCAGGCACCAGCCTACCAAGCATGTGCTGGGGGCGGCACCTGGAGGGGGGCGGCGCTCAGGCCCGAGAGTGGGGCCGTGACTGGACTCGCCGCCCTCCTCGCGGTGCTCCGGCCGGTCGGGGAGAGCAGGGCCCCGGCCGGGCTCGCCGCCCTCCTCCCGGCGCTCCGGCCGGTTGGGGAGAGCGGGGCCGCGGCGGGCTCACCGCCCTCCTCCCGGCGCTCCGGCCGGTCGGGGAGAGTGGGCCCCCGGCCGGGCTCGCCGCCCTCCCCGCGGCGCTCCAGCCGGCCGGGGAGAGCTGGGCCGCGGCCAGGCTCGGCGCCCTCCCCTGGAGGGCGGCGGGAGGCTTTTTTGCCTGGGGTGGCAAAAAAGCCAGAGCCGGCCCTGCCTCCTATCCCATGACAGCTTACTTTGCTTAAGAGCTTTTGGTGAGGGACCTTGTCGAAGGCTTTCTGAAAGTCCAAGTTCACTATATACACTGGACTTTCAGAAAGCCTTTGACAATGTCCACGTGTTTGTTTACCCCCTCAAAGAATTCTAATGGACTGGAGAGGCATAATGTCCCTTTACAAAAACCATGTTGACTCTTCCCCAACAAATCATGTTCATCTATGTGTCTAATAATTCTGTTCTTTACTATAGTTTCAGCCAATTTGCCTGGTACTTGAAGTTAGTTTTACTGGCCTGTAATTGCTGGGATTGCCTCTGGAGCCTTTAAAAAAAAAAAAGTCACATTAGCTATCCTCCAGTCATCTGGTACAGAAGCTGATTTAAGTGATAGGTTACATACCACAGTTAGTAGTTCTGCAATTTCATATTTGTATTCCTTCAAAACTCCTGGGTGAATACCATCTGGTCCTGGTGACATTACTGTTTAATATATCAGTTTGTTCCAACACCTCCTCTAATGACACCTCAATCTGGGACAGTTTCTCAGACCTGTCACCTAAAAAGAATGGCTCAGCGTGGGAATCTCACATCCACTGCAGTGAAGACTGATGCAAAGAATTCATTTAGCTTCTCTGCAATGGTCTTCTCTTCCTTGAGTGCTCCTTTAGCACCTCTATTGTCCCATGGCCCCACTGATTGTTCAGCAGGCTTCCTGCTTCTGATGTATTTAAAACATTTTTTGCTATTAGTTTTTGAGTTGCTCTTCAAATTCTCTCTTGGCCTGCCTAATTATACTTTTACACTTGACTTGCCAGAGTTTATGCTCCTTCAATTGTCCTCAGTATGATTTGACTTCCAATTTTTAAAGGATGCCTTTTTGCCTCTAACAGCTTCATTTACTCTGTTTAGCCATGGTGGCATTTTTTTGGTCCTCTTACTATTTTCTATTTAATTTGGGCTATACTTTTGATCTGAGCCTCTATTATGGTGTTTTTTAAAAGTTCCCATGCAGCTTGCAGGCATTTCATTCTTATGACTCTTCCTTTTAATTTCCATATAACTAGCTTCCTCATTGTTGTATAGCTCCCTTTTCTGAAGTTAAATGCTACTGTGGTGGGCTTCTTCCCCCCACAAGGATGTTAAATTTAATTACATTATGGTCACTGTTACTGAGCAGTTCAGCTATATTCACCTCTTGGACCAGATGCTGGGCTCCACTTAGGACTAAATCAGGAATTGTCTCTCCTCTTGTGGGTTCCAGGACTAGCTGCCCCAAGAAGCAGTCATTAATAGTGTCCTCCTTCCTTAAAAGGTACTTTTGCCTGGAGGCCTACAGAACACTGTCAGCTGACCACAGCTATGCAGGTGGGGAACTGGTAGGATGGCCGCCATTGTGGCTGACAGCCAGGATGGATCTGGAGACCTCCCAAGCTGAAAGTGTAAGTTGATAGAGCTTGAGTTAAATAGTCAGGCTCTGTAGTGAAGGGCTGTGTGGCAGGGCGACGACTCACTGGCACAGCGCCTCCTGCTGGTCATCCTGGGAATTAGCTCTTTCAGCCCAGAGCGCCTTCTGCCGGCTGGTGTCACACCTGCCGCTGGCCCCCGTGTCCCTCCAGGATCCTGGTGCCCTTTATGTCAGGGTTCTGCCCCCAGCAGTAACCCACCAATCTGGGTCTCCCCCCCCCCCAGGGAACCCCCAACCCTCTATCCCCACCTTGCCTCAGTGGCTACTGCCAGTTATCATCTAGCCCCCGCTCACTGGGGCAGACGGCAGTCTGTAAACCACTCATCATTGGTAAGGGGGGTTGGACCAGCTGCCTCTGCCTATTCCTGGGCTGCCCCTCTGCAGCCCTAGTACCCTTCTGTGGGCCCTTAACTTGGCCTGAAGCCTGGGGCTTTGCTAGGCTGGAGCTCCCCAGCTCCCTCTGCCCTTCCCCAGCACTGCTCCACCCTAGGTACCCTCCTCAACTTCCCAGGCAGCCAGGTCCTTCTCTCTCAAGGAAGCTAGAGTGTGTCTTAGTCCTTCTGGCCCACCACCCTCTTATAAGGGCCAGCTGGGCCCTGATTACACTGGCTACAGCTGTGGCTGCTTTCCCAATCAGCCCAGCTTTTCCCCTGCCACAGCCCTCTTCCAGGACTGTTTTAAGCCCTTCAGGGCAGGAGTGGAGTAACCACCCTGCTACAGGCTGTAACAGACTCACATTCTGTGTGGAAACAACGAGGAGTCCTTGTGGCACCTTAGAGACTAACAAATTTATTTGGGCATAAGCTTTGGTGGGCTAAAACCCACTTCATCAGATGCATGGAATGGAAAATATAGTAGGCAGGTATAAATACACAGCACATGAAAAGCTGGGAGTTGCCTTCCAAGTTGAGGGTCAGTGCTGTGGACTGTGTGTCAGTCTGTGTGGACTGAGCACAGGGATGGGGGAAACAATACACACTGACCAGTGGGGTTGTGCAGGAACTGCTATTAGGCCTAGCACATTTGTTGTTCTGTTACCTAGTACTCCTCTCCACCCCCACCCCCACCCCCACCCCCACCCTCTTCATTTGATCTGTTTCTTCTACCCGTTGCATCTTATCATTAACCCATGTGGTGAGTTCTCTGGGGTGAGGATGACCTTATTTACATGTTTGGACAGTAGCACAATGGGGCCCTGATCTCTGCTAAGGCCTCTAGGCAGCTACAGCAATTCAAGCATTAAATAATAATAAGCAATAGCTACTACATTCTCAGGATAAGATGAACGTATGTCCCTATTTTACTGTGACAGTCCTGGTTTTTCATATGATGTCCCAGTGTCCCTGGAACGTCTTTTGGGACTCTCAAAAAATCCCAGTTTTTCATGTAATCAGACAAAACATTTAGGGTCTTTTTTATAACTACAACATGTTTGTTCAAGATCCATATCTACGGTGAGTAGAATTTGCTCTGTGTTTATCCAGAACAGTGCAGTGGAAGCAGTGTTCAGTGTGATGAACAGTGCTTGGAGGGAAGAGAAAAGAATGTGGATGCTAGAGCTGGCTGGGAAATGGTTTTCCTGTCCTGTGAATATTTTCAAGAGTTCAGATTTTTTCCTGTCTTGAATTGAAACAAAAAGTCAAAATCTTGAAAATATCTGTGAACCAAAATCAAATTGGTTTGGGTAAAAATTTGTTGTTGTGATGATGATTTTGAAAAAAATCATTTCCATTGTAACCCCTTTTTTCCCCTTTGTTAACCTTTTTTTCAGTCTAATTAGCTAAAATTTCTATTAAAAAATCGTGAATTGGAAAAGTGAAATTTTTAATGGCAAAAGTGTCGATGTTTCTTTTAGACATTGTTAAAACTGTATTTCCCAACATTTTTTTGAGTCGGAAAATTCATCAAATCAGACCCTGTTTCATGAACAGTTTTTGTTTTGACTAATCACCATTGAACTAATTAACACTGAGCTAATCAACTACTGAAAAATTCCCAACCAGCAACAGCAGAAACTATCAAATACTTAGAATGGAATCTCCTTGGGGCAGGGACTGTTGTGTTCATAGAATCATAGAATATCAGGGTTGGAAGGGACCTCAGGAGGTCATCTAGTCCAACCCCCTGCTCAAAGCAGGACCAATTCCCAACTAAATCATCCCAGCCAGGGCTGTGTCAAGCCGGGCCTTAAAAACCTCCAAGGAAGGAGACTCCACCACCTCCCTAGGTAACGCATTCCAGTGCTTCACCACCCTCCTAGTGAAATAGTGTTTCCTACGGTAATATCCAACCTAGACCTCCCCCACTGCAACTTGAGACCATTGCTCCTTGTTCTGTCATCTGCCACCATTGAGAACAGCCGAGTTCCATCCTCTTTGGAACCCCCCTTCAGGTAGCTGAAGGCTTCTATCAAATCCCCCCTCATTCTTCTCTTCTGGAGACTAAACAATCCCAGTTCCCTCAGCCTCTCCTCATAAGTCATGTGCTCCAGACCCCTAATCATTTTTGTTGCTCTCCGCTGGACTCTTTCCAATTTTTCCACATCCTTCTTGTAGTGTGGGGCCCAAAACTGGACACAGTACTCCAGATGAGGCCTCACCAATGTCGAATAAAGGGGAACGATCACGTCGCTCGATCTGCTGGCAATGCCCCTACTTATACAGCCCAAAATGCTGTTAGCCTTCTTGGCAACAAGAGCACACTGTTGACTCATATCCAGCTTCTCGTCCACTGTGACCCCTAGGTCCTTTTCTGCAGAACTGCTACCTAGCCACTCAGTCTCTAGTCTGTAGCAGTGCATAGGATTCTTCCGTCCTAGGTACAGGACTCTGCACTTGTCCTTGTTGAACCTCATCAGGTTTCTTTTGGCCCAATCCTCTAATTTGTCTAGGTCCCTCTGTATCCGATCCCTACCCTCTAGTGTATCTACCACGCCTCCTAGTTTAGTGTCATCGGCAAACTTGCTGAGAGTGCAGTCCACACCATCCTCCAGATCATTAATAAAGATATTAAACAAAACCGGCCCCAGGACCGACCCTTGGGGCACTCCGCTTGAAACTGGCTGCCAACTAGACATGGAGCCATTGACCACTACCCGTTGAGCCCGACGATCTAGCCAGCTTTCTATCCACCTTACAGTCCATTCATCCAGCCCATACTTCTTTAACTTGGCAGCAAGAATACTGTGGGAGACCGTATCAAAAGCTTTGCTTTTGATACGGTCAAAAGTGTTGTTCTGTTTGTACAGCACCTAGCATAATAGGGTCCTGGTCCATGTCAGGGGCTGCTAGGTGCTATGGTAATACAACTAGTAAATAATAACAGTAGCTCAGTGTGAATGTTAACTACACTTATTCAATGTTTCATGATAAATTCATCCCGAAAACTATGTTAACTAGGTTCCACTCTGAGAAATAAGCAGGTGTTGCTGTGGAGTCAGAAGCTGGCAGGCATGATACCAGCACACATATTTAATTGTGTACGTTTGTCTTGTGCTTGACTGTTTCACAGTCCTGCCAACCCCAAGCATTCAGAAATCAGGAGCCAGGCTCCCCAAAATTATGAGATTTGTCAGGCAGGCCCAGGAGCAGCGCTGCACTGAGCCTGGGTGATCAAGGACTGTGTCTGCTGGGATCCCTCCAACACCTCCTCTAAGAGTAGCAGTGCAAAATTGTGCTGGTGCTGATGACCTGCAATCTTCTCCAAAGCCCTGGCTGGGACGATTTAGTTGGGGTTGGTCCTGCTTTGAGTAGGGGGTTGGACTAGATGATCTCCTGAGGTCTCTTCCAACCCTAACCTTCTATGATTCTAAGTCAGCAAAACTCTGTCTCACTTCTGCATCTGTCAAATGGGGCGGAGAATACTTCCTTTGTCCTCCTTCATTGTCCGTCTAGGCTAAATAGTAAGTTCTTCAAGGCAGGGGCTATCTCTTACAATGTGTATATATGCTGCCTCAGCACAATGAGGCGCCAATCATGGTTAGTGTTTACAGGCACATGATAGGAAGAGTTGCCAGCAATAGAACCCAGGTGTCCCGAAAAGCCGTCCTCTGCTCTAACCACTAGGCAACTCCCCTTCCCCCCAGTTAGAGGATAAATCCCTATGAAATATACAACCGTATTCTTCAGCAATGGCCCCAAATCCCTGTTAACATGATTGTGAACTTCAGGGGGTTAGGGTGTGATTTTCAAAAGCATCCAGCATTGGTCAACTCTGCTCCCATTGAAGGCCACAGGAGTTTTGCCACTGACTTCAGCAGGAGTGCACCCATAGCCCATTACTGCACAATGCTACAATACCTTTTTCTGCAGGAGGCAACTGGGAAGAGGAGATGTAGAACTGGGACCCAAATATTTCCAAAGAGACTCGAGACACTTTTCTGTAGCAATTCCCTCCCAGTGGATCGTAGCTACTGGCAATTTGCTACAGGTTAAAGCAGAGCCCCCAGGACAAGGGTTTAAGTGTCATTGTTTGAGTCATAGAATCATAGAATATCAGGGTTGGAAGGGACCTCAGGAGGTCATCCAGTCCAACCCCCTGCTCAAAGCAGGACCAATTCCCAACTAAATCATCCCAGCCAGGGCTTTGTCAAGCCGGGCCTTAAAAACCTCCAAAGAAGGAGACTCCACCACCTCCCTAGGTAACGCATTCCAGTGCTTCACCACCCTCCTAGTGAAAAAGTTTTTCCTAATATCCAACCTAGACCTCCCCAACTGCAACTTGAGACCATTGCTCCTTGTTCTGTCATCTGCCAACACTGAGAACAGCCGAGCTCCATCCTCTTTGGAACCCCCCCTGAGGTAGTTGAAAGCAGCTATCAAATCCCCCCTCATTCTTCTCTTCTGGAGACTAAACAATCCCAGTTCCCTCAGCCTCTCCTCATAAGTCATGTGCTCCAGACCCCTAATCATTTTTGTTGCCCTCCGCTGGACTCTTCCCAATTTTTCCACATCCTTCTTGTAGTGTGGGGCCCAAAACTGGACACAGAATTCCAGATGAGGCCTCACCAATGTCGAATAAAGGGGAACGATCACGTTCCTCGATCTGCTGGCAATGCCCCTACTTATACAGCCCAAAATGCCGTTAGCCTTCTTGGCAACAAGAGCACACTGTTGACTCATATCCAGTTTCTCGTCCACTGTGACCCCTAGGTCCTTTTCTGCAGAACTGCTACCCAGCCATTCGGTCCCTAGTCTGTAGCAGTGCATGGGATTCTTCCGTCCTAAGTGCAGAACTCTGCACTTGTCCTTGTTGAACCTCATCAGGTTTTTTTTGGCCCAATCCTCTAATTTGTCTAGGTCCCTCTGTATCCGATCCCTACCCTCTAGTGTATCTACCACACCTCCCAGTTTAGTGTCATCTGCAAACTTGCTGAGAGTGCAGTCCACACCATCCTCCAGATCATTAATAAAGATATTAAACAAAACCGGCCCCAGGACCGACCCTTGGGGCACTCCGCTTGAAACCGGCTGCCAACTAGACATGGAGCCATTGACCACTACCCGTTGAGCCCGACAATCTAGCCAGCTTTCTATCCACCTTACAGTCCATTCATCCAGCCCATACTTCTTTAACTTGGCGGCAAGAATACTGTGGGAGACCGTATCAAAAGCTTTGCTAAAGTCAAGGAATAACACATCCACTGATTTCTCCTCATCCACAGAGCCAGTTATCTCCTCATAGAAGGCAATTAGGTTAGTCAGGCATGACTTGCCCTTGGTGAATCCATGCTGACTGTTCCTGATCACTTTCCTCTCCTCTAAGAGTTTCATAATTGATTCCTTGAGGACCTGCTCCATGATTTTTCCAGGGACTGAGGTGAGGCTGACTGGCCTGTAGTTCCCCGGATCCTCCTCCTTCCCTTTTTTAAAGATGGGCACTACATTAGCCTTTTTCCAGTCATCCGGGACCTCCCCCGATCGCCATGAGTTTTAAAAAATAATGGCTAATGGCTCTGCAATCTCATCTGCCAACTCCTTTAGCACCTTCGGATGCAGCGCATCCGGCCCCATGGACTTGTGCATGTCCAGTTTTTCTAAATAGTCCCGAACCACTTCTTTCTCCACAGAGGGCCGGTCACCTTCTCCCCATACTGTGCTGCTCAGTGCAGTAGTCTGGGAGCTGACCTTGTTCGTGAAGACAGAGGCAAAAAAAGCATTGAGTACATTAGCTTTTTCCACACCCTCGGTCACTAGGTTGCCTCCCTCATTCAGTAAGGGGCCCACACTTTCCTTGACTTTCTTCTTGTTGCTAACATACCTGAAGAAACCCTTCTTGTTACTCTTAACATCTCTTGCTAGCTGCAACTCCAAGTGCGATTTGGCCTTCCTGATTTCACTCCTGCATGCCTGAGCAATATTTTTATACTCCTCCCTGGTCATTTGTCCAATCTTCCACTTCTTGTAAGCTTCTTTTTTGCGTTTAAGTTCAGCAAGGATTTCACTGTTTAGCCAAGCTGGTCGCCTGCCATATTTACTATTCTTTCTACACATCAGGATGGTTTGTTCCTGCAACCGCAATAAGGATTCTTTAAAATACAGCCAGCTCTCCTGGACCCCTTTGCCCTTCATGTTATTCTCCCAGGGGATCCTGCCCATGTGTTCCCTGAGGGAGTCAAAGTCTGCTTTTCTGAAGTCCAGGGTCCGTATTCTACTGCTCTCCTTTCTTCCTTGTGTCAGGATCCTGAACTCGACCATCTCATGGTCACTGCCTCCCAGGTTCCCATCCACTTTTGCTTCCCCTACTAATTCTTCCCTGTTTGTGAGCAGCAGGTCAAGAAAAGCTCTGCCCCTAGTTGGTTCCTCCAGCACTTGCACCAGGAAATTGTCCCCTACACTTTCCAAAAACTTCCTGGATTGTCTATGCACCGCTGTATTGCTCTCCCAGCAGATATCAGGGTGATTAAAGTCTCCCATGAGAACCAGGGCCTGCGATCTAGCAACTTCTGCTAGTTGCCGGAAGAAAGCCTCGTCCACCTCATCCCCCTGGTCTGGTGGTCTATAGCAGACTCCGACCACGACATCACCCTTGTTGCTCACACTTCTCAACTTTATCCAGAGACTCTCAGGTTTTTCTGCAGTTTCATACCAGAGCTCTGAGCAGTCATACTCCTCTCCTACATACAATGCAACTCCCCCACCTTTTCTGCCCTGCCTGTCCTTCCTGAACAGTTTATATCCATCCATGACAGTACTCCAGTCATGTGAGTTATCCCACCAAGTCTCTGTTATTCCAATCGCATCATAGTTCCCTGACTGTGCCAGGACTTCCAGTTCTCCCTGCTTGTTTCCCAGGCTTCTTGCATTTGTGTATAGGCACTTAAGATAACTCATCGATCGTCCCTCTTTCTCAGTATGAGACAGGAGTCCTTCCCTCTTGCTCTCTCCTGCTTGTGCTTCCTCCCAGGATCCTATTTCCCCACTTACCTCAGGGCTTTGGTCTCCTTCCCCCGGTGAACCTAGTTTAAAGCCCTCCTCACTAGGTTCGCCAGCCTGCTGGCGAAGATGCTCTTCCCTCTCTTCGTTAGGTGGAGCCCGTCTCTGCCTAGCACTCCTCCTCCTTGGAACACCATCCCATGGTCGAAGAATCCAAAGCCTTCTCTCCGACACCACCTGCGTAGCCATTTGTTGACTTCCACGATTCAACGTGGAACATGGACCAGTTAACATGGACCAGTTAATGAAGTTGAATAGAACTGAGCAAGAACTGCACTGCAGCTCTGGAATCCTCTTGCAAATGCAGTTATGATCTGAAAAGGAACTCTGGAAAAGCTGTCCCTTGTCGCTGACCATATGTGGCTCCCTCTGTGCCTTGCAACTCCTATCTGGTTAATTTGCTGATTAAAAATAAGTCCTCCCAGCAGAGTTGATAACATTCTAACAAGAACAGGCTGGGTTCTGTTCTACTGCCTGCATCATCAGTATTGCCAATCCCAAACCGTCAAAAATCATGAGTCAGACCCTCCAATATCAGGAGATTGGCTTAAAAATCATGTGGTTTTCTTTTTTTAAATTAAGACATTTGGTGGAACCTTTAAAAATTTGCCTTTGGGTTTGTGAGCCATTTGTGGAAAGGTGCCCACTTGCCAAGTGTGTGTGAACAGCTCAATTTCAATCTCAACGAACTCAATTGAAATGCACACAGAAGTAACAATACTTACCCCTTTACTAGGGCTTTTCATCAGTACCTCAGAGTGCTTTACAAAGGAAGTTATACTCCCATTTTACAGATGGGGAAACTGACGCCCAGAGAGGGGAAATGACATGCCCAAAGTCACTCAAGAGGCCAAGCCAAATATAGAATCCAGAGTCCCAGGTCACTTCTCTTTCCACTAGACCATGCTACCTCCTTGTGGCTGCTCATAGTGGTACCCCACATACTCTCCCCTGTTCCCTGGGATGTGGGCACTGGAAGCCACAGAGTGAGTGAGTAGCAGAGACTAGCACTACAATACAAACGTGATGGGAACCTTTAGAGAGGGTGAGCTAGAAAGACAGACAAATAGAGCTGGAAACAGAGCCCAGAGCTCCTCATGTACATTTGCCTTTCTCTAACCACTACCCAAATCTCCCTCCTGTTATATAATTAATCTTAATGTTCTCTTTACGTAGCTTTTGTACGGAATTTCCTAGATTTTTTTTTAAAGAAAAAAGAGACAAAGTAGGGTTAAAACAACAACAACAACGAAAGGAGTTAGTGTCTGCTTGCTTGCAAAAAATGGCATAGAGATAGGCGTGGCAGAATTTGATTTTTCTTTTCTTTTACAATTTTGATGGATAATATCAATGTTTCTTTTTAAGCATTTTTTCAATTTTTAATGTTCACTGTTGCGGGAAATGATGGAGGGTCAGACAATAATTATTTAATGACAGTAGATGTTGAGATTCAAAAAATTAAAGCTTTATAACCGTTAAAACACAAATTGCCAACACCATGTGTCACAATTTTAGCCTTAAATCCAACTCTAATGAGTTCTCAAGCAGCAGTTTTCCTGCTTTGCCTTTCTGTAAATTTCGGTTATTATTATCAATGAAGATTTTTTCATCAGTTTGCATGTGTATGGTGAAATCGACGTTTGCTGACATTTACCAATAAAAGTTGAATCCTTCCAAGCCTACAGATAGGACATGCAAATCCCTTAATCTAGAAGTATTGGGATTGCCAGTCCCTACCAAAGCCATTCTTGACTGAGCCCACCAGAATCCAGTTGTCTCTTACCAAGATCAATGAAACAAAGATGCCACCTTAATATCTATGTGGCAACTTTTGCATTAAAGCCCTGTGTATTGTACCCCTTACTCTTTACTTAGCAAGTTGTGTATGCAAGCTTAGGCCAGGTCTACACTACAGACCTATGTCCGTATAACTATGTTGCTCAGGCATGTAAAAAATCCACCCCCCTGAGCAACGTAGTTATACCAACCATAACCCCCCATGTAGACAGCACTATGGCGATGGGACAACTTCCCCTGTTGACACAGCTACCCCCTCTTGGGGAGGTGGATTAACTACGCCTATGGGAGAGCTCTCTCCCGTCAACATAGGAGCATCTTCACTTACGCATTACAGCAGTGCAGCTGTATTGGTGCATCTGTGTCGATGCAGCGTTTTAAGTGTAAGCCTGCACTTAGACTCAGTCACCTACTGTTGTTAGCATCTTTAGACTACCTGGCGCTAGCTAAATTTATGTCAATGCTGTCCCAGTTAAAGCAACACTTGTCATTAGTCTAAATCAGGTTCCAATAAAATAGCTGCCCCAACATATAATGTTGCATTGAACTACAATATTCTGTGATAATAATTGACATTAATATACCAACTTTCATGCCAAAGCACTTTACACTTGGCAGGCAAGATTGTCTCTTACACCCTTCACCTGTGCAGGGGTGTAAGGAGATATAAGGTACCTCCTTGCTTCCTTGCATGGCTGACCTACATTATAGGTCACAGAGCAGAGGGACAGCGAGCCCTGTTTGAATGCTACTGTCACCCTTTTCTGCCCTCCCCCACCACTCTGTGTGCTGTGAGTGGGCAGGCAGGGCTGGGGAATGGAAGGAGTTTTGGCTCCACCCCCTCAGAGCTATTTAGACCATTGGCAGATCATGTCCCCCTTAGGACAAGGTGGTGCCAGGCAGGGAACTGTGACTCTGAATGGGACAGGGGGCAATTCCTTGCAATATCCTGGATAAATCTTATTGAATTAAGATTAAAACCTTTGGGGTCCATTGTGTTAAAATTCAATTGTTTATTGTAGGATTGTATGTAACTTTTCTAGGAGGCTGACTAACACCAACCTTGGGGAAATGTTAGGAACTCCAAAGAACTCTTTGGGACAATACTGGTGAGATGGGTTTCCTCGGAGGTACTCAGGAGGCAGTTTGAAGCTCCGTCCTGGGGAGAAAAACCCATTGTCAGCTGATTACCTGAGCCTGGAAACACCAGGTTATTGCCCCTGAACTGTGCAAAGGATGGACTGAACTTTTAATGAGGGGTTTGACGGATTAGTCACCTGCCTGAGCCCATTGCTGGAGTTGGGGGGATCTCTGGTAAGCTTATTAGCAAGTAGGTTCTTTTCTTGTTTTTAGTATGCTTTTCACTATGCTTTTCACTGCTTTACCCTAAGACTAAAGAAGCTTGCCTAGAAAGAGCAGTGTGGTAGCTTAGTCTCTGGTGAGAAAGCAAGCAGGTTTGCTTAGGCAGTGTGACTTTGCTGGTGAATTCACAGTATAATCAGGGAGCTGTGCAGCCTGGAAATATCCTGATCAGAAGGGAGAGAGAAGCGTGTCTCCACCCAAGAGAGGCAACAGCTGGGGAGATGGAAGGCTAGAGCGGGTGCCCTTGCGGACCACTGAGGGGAAATACAGGGGCAGTTGCCCTGAACTGTGACATTGAGCATCACAGGGCATTCCCTAGTCTGGGGCTGCACACACAGCTTCACCCAATCCTGCACTCAGGGGAGATGGCCATGCAAAGCGCATGGTGGAACTGCACTGGTTTCTGGGTGAAGGGCAGGAGCCGGCCAATGCACAGGACTTGACACAACAGTCCTGGCAGAAGAAACTGGCACTCTAGTGCCTTGGAAAAGCCCTGCTTTTATAAAATGCTCATGCATCTTTAACATGCACACACAGAAAATGGAGCTCTGGGTTCCTAGGTCTGCTCTGCAGGCTACATACCGTAAACGGCAGGGGCACTCGGTTTCCTGATATCTTTCCAGAGGAGGCCAGCCTCCTGTGCCTCACTGTGAAGCAAAGGCTTCAGGAAGAGTAAATATTTCAAACATGAAGTTTTAAGCCATCTCCTCCAGCCAAGGCTGAAAGCTCCTTACACACTCTGGGGACCTTCTCTTTCATTTTCTATTTAAATCAGCGGCTCTCTCTACAGAAAGTGTTTGTGCCAAACTTTTCCCTTCCCCAACAATTCCTTCCCTTCTATCCTCCTATACAGCCTGAGGATCTCCTACCCCGTACACTCCTCTCAGCTGTGAGGACGGGGGGTAAGCTTAGGACAGATTTGATGTAGTGATTGTGCTCTGTTCCCCAAAGCTGCAGCAGACGGATAACAATGGTAACTAATGATTCTCTGTTTTTCTTTTTCAAAGATATTGTTAAGGAATTGTCATTGCTCTTCCCCTTCCATAAAGTAATAATACCTAGATCTTAAAGAGCACCTTTTATCTGTAGATCTCAACGCACTTGACAAAGTATCCATTCCCATTTTACAGATGGAGAGACTAAGACACAGAGAGATTAAGTGACTTGCCCAAGGTTATCCAGCAGAGCCAGAAGCAGAACCCAGGTGCTCTATCTATTAGACGACACCGCCTCTCTGTAGATAGACAGGTAAATCAATATTGCTGTCCCCACTTTACAGCTGGATGAACAAGGACATGACGTGAATTGTGCAAGGTCACACATACCTGCCAAGTACAGCTGGTCCAAAAATGCCAATCATTTGTCATGGGAAATTTTATTTTTTTCCCCTGGAAATTTCCTGCAAGATATTTTGGGGTTTTTTTGGTGATAAACCAAGATCTGAAAATATTTGGCTTTGGGAAAACATTTTTGGCAACATTTGGGTTCTTTATAATTTTTTTTTCCAAAACTGAATTTATTTTTAACAAAACCTGAAAAATTGTACTGTAGAGTTTCTCGGTTTTGGCGAAAAAACTTGAAAATTTCCACCAAAATGAACATTTTGGTCAGAATGCCATTTTTTCATTTAAAAAAACAATGTTTTGGAGGAAAATAAATTGACCAGCCCTGCTGCTCAGTGTCACTCACTGGGGTGACAGTCATTCGAAGGCAGGCTAGGGGATTTGGGCACAGTTTCTCTGGCAGCTCCTCATCCAGGCTACTAGAGGTTACTCCTCGGGATTTGATCAGGGCAGTCTAGGGTTTCTACTCCTCCCCTTCTCACTGCTCTTTCTGCTGACCCCCTCACCCCCACCACAGGCACCGACTTTCTTCTTTCCGGGTGGGTGCTCCACCCTCACTCCACCCTGAGGCCCCATCCCCACTTGGCCCTTTCCCCCAAGGCCCCACCCTTGCTCTGCCTCTTTCTGCTTATGCACCCCACTCTGACTGTGCATCACAGTTAGGATTGCCAACCCTCCTGGATTGTCCTCGAGTCTCCAGGTTAATCTTTAATTAAAGATTAGGTCATGTGATGAAACCTCCAGGAATACGTCCAACCAAAACTGGAAACCCTAATCACAATGAGGAGGAAGGGGTGGCCAGCGCCGGCGCCACTGTTTGCCCCGAAGAAGCAGCACATGCCACGCCCAAGAGGTGGCTATGGTCTGAGGGAGACAGGGCCAGAGGGGTGACAGAGAAAGGTGTGAGCAGGAGGCAGGCACATTGCAAGGACCAGTGACAAAAGAAGGGGTAGAGGGAAGGACCAAGTAGGAGCAAAGAGACAGATGATCTTGAAGAAAAATGGATGGGAGAGAGCTTGATAGCAAGAGAGGCAAAGGGAGGAAAGAAAACACAGCAGGGGCAAATAGGAGAAGGACGGTCTTCTGGCTAAAGCACAGGAGTGGGAGGCAGGACTCCTGGGTTCCCTTTCCAGCTGTGCCACGGCCTTGCAGCCTGTCCCTGGGAAGGTCACGTTGCTTCCCTGTGCCTGAATTGTTCACCTATAAAATCAGGGTAATAATACTGACTTGGCTTCCAGGTAGGTGAAAGCTCCTTAAGATCTTGAGATGGACATATCAGCATAAATGGATTATTATTACATAGGGAGAGAGGCAGAAGCAGAACAAAATTGCTCACTTCAGAGGCTCACATCTGCCAAAAATGTCATCTGAGGAACTACTGAGAAGTTGGTAGCTGGGTGGCCACGTGGCAAACAAGTGCCAGACGCAGAGGTCAAACTTACTTGTGCCCAGGGACCTTGCAGCCTTTCTTTCCATGCCAGCCCTAGAAAACAAGCCTCTTGTTCTTAAAAGAAATGTGTGTGAGCATCTAATGGCGATCCGCCATGGGCTGGCATCTGCAGAGCCCAGGGTTCAGAGCACCTACAGTGCTTGCCTCTGAGTTAGTGGTACACAGAATATGCTCCCAAACAGATCTCAGAGTGCTCTCAGGCCCAGCTGGCATGGGGTTCCTTAGAATACTTTTCACCTCCATCAATCTCTTTCCTTTGTAGAACTCTGAGGCTTGCTTGAGGTGAGGAAGCTCCTGTATGACAAGTGGCACCGAAGCCAAGACCTTCTCCTTGGAGAGTGTCCCTATACACAGAGGGATCTCCCATGCAGAAATGGGTGAGGCCACTGCACCATCCAAAGGTGGGAACAGAACCCAGGGTCTCATGGCTAGCAATGCTATGCCCATAGCCAAAGGGCCTTTGGGTAGCAGGAATGCAAGGAGCTGGCCTTTTACCAAGCCTGATGTTTCTGAGGAATATTTGGATGGAGTGATGTAGCTAAGTTAGTCCCACAGCACAGCCCCGCTCCATTCTGAACACTACTGACAAATCCAGCCGAATGTTTCGGGAATGCTAGAAAGGCATTTTTCAAAGGTTCTTAATTCAGCAAATCGAAAGCAAACATATTGCAATCTCCAAGGCTCTTATATGTGCCCCACTATTGTAGTACATGAGCACTTTCCAATTGTTCCTGTATTTGTCCTCCCAACACCCCTGTGTGGGTAGGCAGGGCTATTGGGGAACTGCCCAAGGTCACACTGAACATCTGTGGCAGAAAAGGGAATTGAACATGGGTCTCAGTCTAGTTCTGTAGTCACTGACTCATCCATGTATGGGTGCATGAAGCTTGGCTCCTCAATCCATTTTAGACTCCCAAGGAAGTGAGCTTGTGTTCAAAAGTAAGTGCATCAATGGAAGTTGTTGGGTGCTTGGCACTTTTAAAAGCAAGCAACTTATTTAGGTACCTAAATATGGTCTGAGGATGTTCAGTGTTTAAGCATAGAAAGAGAGAGACAAGACAGTGCAACAATTGGGATTTTTTTCCTTTTTCCATGTCTGGTGTCCTTTCAAGCATGTCCATTCCGAAAGCAGAGTTCTAAGATCCTAGACATTACCCTCTACATACTGTCAGACTATAGTGCCCCATATAAGGAAGCTAATTATCAGAACAGAGGAGACTTAATTTGAGGCTCTTATTTTTTCAAATTTTGGCCTGATTTTCACTTAAACACTCAAAGGCACTTCTCTTAATGAATGCTAGTTCTCTGCCAGTTTTCCCATTTGTCTCTCACCAGTTTTAACACCAGATCTGTTCAAGAAATGTTGCAAGAATTTGTTTTTATAATGAAGAAAGTGCCTCTTCTCCCCACTGTCCTTGTGTTAAAATTTTTTGGTAACATACAGGAGACATGAGGGGGCAGATTGATACAAAGGTTTCCTTAGCTCTTGCTTGAGATGATCTGTGTAACTTCATACTTGTGCGTAATGGAACCATCCCAAACTCATTAACCCTTTACACCACATTACCCCTTTGGGTATTCTGGTTCTCTATACATTGTTTTCAAAGCACTTCTGATTGAAAGGGGCTATAGAAACACAGGGTTGGGGTCACACACCCTGCCGTCTTGCTTGTTTCGCAGTTCCTCTCTTTGAAATAAACAACTCCTACAGCACTGGCATAGGGGGAAAGTGCACGCGCGTATGTGGGTGCGCCCTCCCTCCCCAAAACTAATGCAAATCTGACATTTTTAAAAATCACTTGTCAAATTTCCACAGTGCTCTCTAGCTGTCCATAAAGCACGAAGAAAGAAAGGGTTTGTTTTTTTTTAAAAACAGAGAGAGGAAGAAAGTGATCTTGTGCAGAGAGGTGGAGAGTGAGTGATACATTGAGTGCATCCAGCAATCTATAGAGATCTGCAACGTACATACATCAAAGGAAGGATGTGTGCCCCCTGGCATTCTCAAAGTTCAGATATTTAGAATAATTTATGCCTGACCTCGTCCCCCTCTCTCTCTCTTTCTCTCTCTCTCTCTCTCTTTCTGTTTCCTTCTCCCTTTTGCCAGTTTCCAGTAACCCAATTCCAATAATGTGGTTGTAATAAAATGTGACTGCTGGGGCTATTTTTACGGAGCTGGCATTCATTTGCATGCTGGCTCTATGTGGGGCCCAGGGCAATCCCTTATCCCCCCCCCCCCCCCTCCACCACCACCGCCACTTCTCCCTGCTCCCCCGCTGGCATTGCCCTGATCAGAAGTGACAACACAAACACAGCCGTATTTCCTGGAGATTTACTGAGTTAGATGATAAAAGCTCAGAGGAATGGTAACAATAGAATAAGAGACTTAAAGGGAAGGAGGGGGAAAAAAATTCCTAAACTGATCATTTTCAAATGTCAGCTTGGTTCTCGGGGGGCTCCCAGAGCAAACCCATTGCTAACAAATACGCTGAGAGTCATTTGAATCAGAGAAGCCCGAGATGGAAAAGGCCGATTTGGTCACATCTAGTCCATTTCCCGGGGGGGGGGGGGGGGGGCTAAGCAGGATTGCTCCCTACGGTGGTCTGTTCTACAGGGCTTTGTCCAGCCTAATGTAAAATGAACCAGGCGACTGGGCTTGGGAGACTATTCTACAGACTAACATATCTTCCTGCCAGGGAGCACTTCTTGACATTCAGCCTACATTCTGTGCTCTGTAATCTTTACTCCTACTGATATGTTCCCCCCTCTCCCTGTGAAGAACCCTAAAAAACTTCATTGCTTCCCTAAAGGCCTACTGTGTTTGTCCCTTACACAGGTTTGTAGTCCGGGGGTTATGCACAAGAAGACATTCCTCGCAAGGTCGTGTGCCCCCATGCAAACGTTTTTCACCTTAGAGGTCTTCCTCTGTAAGCATAATAAAAGCACCCAGGAGGAGGAAGAGGATGGAGATGAGGAAGCTCATTATCCCTGCTTTGGTTTCAACAGCGAGGGAATCGTGTGTAGCTCGTAGAGCTGGCTGAAAGTTTTGCTGAAATTTTGAATTTCCATGAAAAAAAAACCCTCATTAAAAATTATTTGCAATAAATTTATATTTTGGGGTGTTTTTCCACCAGTCCTAAAGTCCACCAAAATGTTTTGACTTTTGAAATTTTGAGAAGGATCTTTCAGGCTATCCCAAAAACAAATTCTTTTTCCCCTCCATTTTCCAACCTGCTCTTGTGTCTGATGAGGCCCAGAAGCAGTGGGAATGGAGGGCAGATGCAGAGGAAAAGAAAATCTGAGGGACAAAATAAAATATTCTCTGGTAAGTGGTCAATGCTCTGTGAGGTTTAATGGGCATGTGCCACAGAATGTCATGTTCGCCACTTACCAGTTGCCAAGGAAACCAGTAGGATACACATTATAGATTTTTTTTATAGAGAAAAGAATATTCCACTTGTTCAATGGTTGGCGCCATTGCTTGGAATGGAAGCAAAATCCCAGGTTCATTTGGTGAGTCTGGTCTATGACATATAATGGTGTCCCTCCCAGGGAGTGAATAGCAGAACTAGTTGTGGGGTTGGAATGCTGATGCTACAGAGCGGTAGCATTGCCAATCTCAAAATGGAGATTGGGGGTATGAGAAATGTATTGTATGATTATTTTTTAGCTTGGAACATGGTTATTGTTAGAATCAAGGCCCTGTGTCCTATGTGGCATATTAGAAGTAAATCATCTGGCATGTTTGGTCCCTCCATGCCTTACTAATCTGCTGCCCTCTGCCAACCATTTCCCCCACCCACTCACAAAGGTGCACTTGGAAGCAAACTCAGTCAAAAATCTGTGGCAAAGTCCTGTGGTTTCTACACCCCACAGGTGTGGCAAATTGGGAAGCTCTGCCACAAATTCAGGCCAGCTCATGAACGGAGGTTTTAGTGAAGTACTCGTGTAAATAGAGAATACAATCAATGCAATGTCAATTTTTTATATGTTCTGGCATTATACCTGACTGCTCTGACTCTTTTGAGGCACTCTGTGAAGCGGCCATGACCCAATCCATTCAAGGTTGGCTAGATTAGGACCAAAATTTCCAATTCTGTTCTGAAATGAATGAGGAGCTTGGGGAACTGGCAAAAGCTGAGTGTGATGTGTTGTGGCAGCTTGTGTTACTGTTGTGTGGTGCATCTACTTCAACCTGCTTGTGGCGACGGCATTCAGCCTCGGGCAGGGAGAGTTACAGTAGTTTGATCTGGAGGTGGCAAAAGGATGGGTCACAATAGGTACATTTTTGTCCATATGGGATTTGGCATCAAAGAGGGTTATAAATAAGAATGGCAGCTAAGAGATCCTAACCACGCTGAGGGCTTGTTTACATGGGGGAAGTTGTAGAACTCTGAGGCTTGTGTAAAGTGTGAATTTAAACTGATATAGTTAGATCAGGATTACATCCTAGGTGGGTGTGATGTCTGCCATCATGGCCAACACACTGGGGATTGAACTGGGGCCCTTCGGAACTAAAAGCCTACACTAAAATTCTGTAGCTGTGGATCAAGGACTTGTAACAAGAGTTCAATGCAATTCACTCAGGAGGCCTGGAAGGCCCCAGGACTATACTAGTTGATAGATGCTCAGAGGCCTAGGTCAGTGGCTTTCAACCTTGCTTCATTTGTGTACCCCTAAACAATTTCAAATGGAGGTGCAGGCACCTTTGAAAATCTTAGACATAGTCTGTGGACCCTCAAGTTGAAAACCACTATTCTATGGTAATGACAACCTATTGCGGACCCCTTAGACAGTCTGCAGACCCCCAGGGGTCCATGGACCACAAGTTGAAAACTACTGGCCTAGGTAAACTGAACTGCTGATCTCTGTCTGGATCTCGGCGGGCAGGTGCCAGAAATGATTACTAACTAGCCCTCTTGTTGGTGGGCTCAGCAGAGAGACCATGGTCTGAATGGGCTGTGGAGATGAAGCTCCCCTACAGATGGGCTGTCCAGGTCAGAATGAAGGCCCTTTGGGGGGAAGCTTGCCATGGCTGAACCTGTTCCACAGATCAGAGGAGGACATCAGTCTCCAGGTGCTATCAATCTGGCAGCTTCCGCCCCCCTCCAATCCATTTCGAAGGATGATTTTTAATTTTATTAAACACTAAATCAAGTCCCCTCTGTTGTTTTATGTATCAAAAGCTCGGTGCTAATTACATCCCCTCCAAACCCTGTTTCCTCTTTATTCAGAAGAACAGGCACTAAGTGCCAGTGAAATACTCCTGTCTGTCTCTCTCAAGGCACCTGGACAGCTGTGAACTCATGACCTGATTGTTCTAATGGTGTTCCCAAGCTCCCCTGCTCAAGGCTACAGAAATCAGAGCCCTCTGAACCACAAGCCTGTAATTCATGGTACTTAGTCAAACTCCCCCCCCCCCCCCCCAAACTCCCCCCCCCCTCCTCAACACCAGTCTCAAGCAGCTTGATCACCTGCCAGCCAGTATTGATTTTTGCTTCCCAATCTCCAAGCTGGATGGAAGGAAAAGATTAAAAACAGTTTGTCAGTTTGAAGTTGAATAAGAATTCAGCACAGGGGACATCTTAGAAATGTGAGAATGCTGGGGGAGGGAGGGGGTCAAGGCCAAAGTCAATGTCTGGGAGTTTAACCCTTTTGCTCCATGATCTGTGTTGGTGACACAATGGTAGCCCCTTACCAGCCCAGTTGTGGACTTCTACACAGCTTTGTTAATGCACAACACCCCTGCTATTCCAGTCCTAGGCATCCCAAAGCTCTACTAATACACTTCAGTGCAGACCAGCTGAGTGATGGGGTGTCCACTCCACACCACACTTGAAAGGGTTAAGGGAGCTGGGACAGGGGTAACAGGCTGCACCTGAGGAGAATTAGTCTAGCTAGGCAAAAGCCCTACTAGAAGATGAAGCTCAGGTGAGCAGGTGTAGGCTGGTCTGGTCCAAAGCCAGCTAGCTGAGTGTAGGAGGGGCTACAAGGGAAATAGCCTGCAGTCATTCCGTGGGAAGAGGAAGGTTTGTTCAGAATACAGACTCTGACAGGAATCTGGAAGGGGTGAAATAGCCCCAGGGAGCAGAGGGAGCTTCACTGGTAACCCAGATTCAGGGGTCCAGAGCTAGAGGAGGAAAGTAGGAAGGAGCAGAGGGGAAATGGCAATGGGGTCTGGGAGTAGGCAGACCCTGGTTGCTAAGGTGAGGGACCCTCTGCTGGAGCCTGTAATAGTGGGCAGGCCTGGGTTCCCCTACAGGCCACTGAGGAAAGTGGCATGTTCTTGAAATAGAGGATGGCCTGGAAAGGTGACCGGCCAGTTAATCCGGAGAGACTTGGATACCCCCTGGAAAGGGAAAACACACACTGACCTGGCTGGAGGGCCAAGCCACAAAGAGGGAGCATGCTAAGTCGCAGAAAGCGAGAGGGGCCCAGGCAGAGCGACTGACAGAAGCGGGCATCAGACTAGGATGGAGCTAATCTGCTGAGCGGCCAGGAGGAGTCACTCCTAGCTGTGATTTTACCCTGTGACAAGCACCCCCCCACACACACACACCCCTCCCATTATTCCAGTCAGGGCTCCTCACACAGCTCTCCTGAGTCCTGACCTGCAGCATGCTCTGTTATACTAACCTGGAGCTCCCCAAACACACCCCAGCCTTGACCAGGTTACTGGGCTCAGTACGAGGTACCAGGGTGGGGTTTGGTGGCCTGTGATGTGAGAAGACCAGAGTTGATCACCAGGTGGTTCCTATGGACCTTGAACTCTGACTCCATATGATTCTGGAGCTAGGGTTCTCATGCTCCTCTGCCATTGCACATCAGTCAGTGCTGCCCAGCCGCAGCTCTCATATCTCCATCTGCCCTGTGGCATCCTAGGGCTCTGCCATTAGCATGCATGTAGTGGGGCCTGCTCCTGTCCTTGTGAAGACTGAATGGGCAGATTGAGGAAATTTGCCCTTCAGAAAATGACTCATTTGACTCAAGAAAGATCTTGGTTTCCTTGCCAGCTCGAGAGATGACAAATGATTTACAGTGATCCCTGCTCAATGAAAAGGACCTGGGAGTTGAGAATCAGCATGTAGGCCTCAGAATTGGGGTACCACATTCCGTTCTGTCCCAGGGCATATTGGAAAGCTAATGGGAGGCTCAGGGCTGCCCCTAATTTGCATTAAATAGAGTAAATTACACCCACTACAGATCCCAGCATGCAATGCTCCAACTTGATCCACATGGCCTGTCTGAAAAGATCAAGAGCGGGTGTTGCATGCTGGCTCCTGTAGTTCCCAGAGGCCTTACCTCGGTGTGTGTGGTGAAGGTAGAACACGTTACAGAAATCCTTCAATTGCATTTGGCCTGTGAGATACATTTGCCCCTGAGTCTGGGTTTTTGTTGCCACTGAACAGACTGGAATAGCAGGATGCCAGTGGAGGTTCACTGGCTGAGCTGTGAGCTGATCCTAAAACTGCACTAGCAGGGCGTACCGGTGGTCAGGACCGAGGGGCACCAGCAAAGCTGTGTGAGAGGCACAGGAGTGAAATAGCGAGGGGTCCTGTAGGTCAGGATTGAGTGTGATTAGAAGAGCTGTGTGAGCTTGCCAACTCCCTGACACCACTGCTCCTGAGTGCTTATTTCTCCCACAAACTCAAATCACTGGAGCAATATAAGTGAATGCCACACCAATAGATCAGTTTTGGGGCTGCGTCCTATTCCAGAGTCGGGATTTTCTTCCAGGCTTACCTCACCTTCCTCCCTACTGGGGCAACCACACATTTGGATTTGGAAGCTTTTCCCTTCCCTGGTATTAATGTCCATGGTCCATATCCAGTAAGGAGCTACTAAAATGCACTTGTTTACCTAAAAAGGAGGTAGATGTATGGGGGGAGCCAGCAATGCACTGTCTCATTGGCCAGTTGGGGTAGGAGAGGGAGTCAGTCCTCCCCCCCCAGAGCTTTTAAAGAGACACAATCGTCTTCACTCTGCAACGAATCAATAAACATGACAAGACGAATAAAAGCAGAGGCAGCTTGTTGGAAGCAGAGACAAACCCACTCTGGTGTAGACTTCCCCCAGTTTATACTGTAACCCTTCTGCCAGGTGAAGCCAGCAGCAACAAGGGCCGGGTTCAGTATCTAGGGGTTCCTTTTCAACAATACAACACAAAACTGGCTCGAGCTCCCACCCACTGACCTGGGACAATTACACACCACCCTTGGGCGCCTCTAAGAGGCAATACTTCCCCTCTCGTAAGCACAGAGTCTGAGTGTAGCAAAAACTTTTAATAAAAGGAGGGAATTAACTCAGCGTTAATTTGGGGAAACACCGCAACTAGGGTTCATAAACACAAACCGTGAGCAAAAGACCCACCCCCAAGTAAGTTGGGCAGTGTCCTTTTTCCCTCAGGGTCTTAAGTCCAGCAACCCAAAAGTCCCTTTAACATGCCCATTCCTTCTCTGTACCCCATTCACAGTTGCTGTCCTTGGCCAGTGCAGCCCCAGAGTTCAGAGGTTCATCCACAGAGTTCACCTCCCATCCTCTGTGGAAGGCAGGGGGGGTAAGGAGGCACCTTACACGCTACACTGCTCGGGCACTCGCTCGTCACCCCAATGGTCGATTGCCACGCCTCTGCGGGGCTCTGCTCTGGCCCCCTCCAGCAGCTTCTCTGCTGGCCGCTTGCCATGCCTCTCTGCCAGCCGCCCTCCTGGTCGCGCGTCTCCGCCAGCCTCCCTGCTGGCTGCTTGCTGCGCCTCACTGCTAGCCACCCTGCTGGCTGCACCTCTCCGCCAGCTGCCCTGCATATTAAAGGGACTTTTGGGTTGCTGTGCTTGCGAGAGGGGAAGTATTGCCTCTTAGAGGCGCCCTGGGGGTGGTGTGTAATTGTCTCAGGTCACTGGGTGGGGGCTCGAGCTGGTTTTGTGTTGTATTGTTGAAAGAGAACCCCTAGATACTGACCCAACCCTTGTTGCTGCTGGCTTCACCTGGCAGAAGGGTTACATTTTGGGGGGCTCATCCAGGATTTCAACTGGGAAGTCTGTGAAGCTCGGGACACACTTCCTCAGCTAGGGGAAGTATGTAACCCACACAGCTCCTGGGTGTGGTGTTCTGCCCCCTCTAGTGGTACCAAGACCACTTAGAGATTAATGAGTCTGCTCTACAGCCAGTTGGCTTTTAGCTCATGCGTAGAAGCTCACACCCTAAGCTCCTGAAGTCTCAGGTTCAAGCAAGCCTGCCTGCCAATGACCAGGGTCTATCAATGTTACAAGTGGGGGACCCTCACTGCTGGTACATACTGGGCAGTCTCTTGCAATGCCCAAATAAATGTGTTAGTCTCCAAGGTGCTACAAGTACACCTCATTAATTTCATCCCAAAGTAGATCTAATATTTAGATCAATGATTTCAGCTCTGCAATATGTAACAAGACTCTCCATTTAGCTTTCACTATGCCACAGACAATGCAAATGCTCACCCTCACCACCCCTCTTCTCTCTCAACTCATTGGGCTTTGGAACCCATGTCCCCTGCCTAGCGAGTGTCATTCAGTTGAGGGTGAATCCCTCCATTGGGGTATGCCAGGTACATTTCTGCTGCCCTCGGTTCACACAACAAGGATAACAAACCTTTATTACTCCTGCCCCAATAACAAGGAGACTGGGGATCCAACACCAGCCACAAGTGATCATTTGGGCAAGCAATCCCATCATGCTGAGCACCTAGGCAGGGTGGGTGTGTCCATGCAAACGAGATCAGCTTCTGGAGTATTTTTCCACAGCTCACCACTAGATGTCAGGGGAGAGCTCATTCAGACCCTGCTTACAATACTATCAACTCTTTAGGGCAGGCGGCATCTCTGATTACGCTCAGTGCCTAGCCCAACAGGGTTCTGATCTTAGGGTCCCACAGATCAGACAAATAATAAAGTTAAGATTTGTCCCATTCTAAGGATAGGCACTGTTGACACAGCACAGATAATACAGTTCAGAATTCCATGCCCCCTGTCCCCAGCACAGGTGTGCTTGGATCCAGGGTTCACTTCAGGTCCAGCTTTAGTTCTGCACTCGCAGTTCTGCCCTGAAACACATGCATGCTGAACCCAAAGAGATCAGAGCTCACTGAGCCCTGTGACACGTCGTTTGCTGCTAGAGGGCTGTTTGCATTGTCAAGTTTGGGCCCCTTGGTAACATGGCCCCAAATCCTCCCCCGATGACACACACCTAGCTAGGGCTGGCTGAGCACAGCTGCTCATGCAGAGCAAGGTTTGTTCTAATGGCTCTGGTATGACTGCTTCTGCTATTGCTGTTGCTGTTGCTGTCTGATATGGCAGTGTCCCCAGGTGAAGAGTCTTAACTAATGCACTCTGACAGGTGGAGGAATCCCTCAGTCTGGTGACTCGCCTGGAATAATTAATTAGCTAATGGTGCTCTCGTGTGATAAGACGCAGGCAAATCCCACAGTCCTCAGCCACCTCTTCTCTGTTCCACCTGCACAGAACAGAGTCTGGGAAGGCTGCTGAGATAGTTAGGCCAGTTGGCAACTGGAAATGACCACCTGCTGATGATCAACCCCTGGGTTTGGGGGCAGGAGAGCCTGCTTTATAATAATGCTTCTCCTCCAGGGATTGGAAAGTGCTTGGCAAGCATTAAATTAGACTCTCCACCACTCCCCTGTGAGTTACAGAAACGTTGACTTCCACAGATTGAGGAACTGAGGTGCAGAAAGAGGTTAAGTGATGTGCCTGTGGATACACAGCAGGTCAGTGGCAGAGGCAGAAAAAGAACCTAAATTTCCTGGCCCCCCCAATCCATGACTCTTGATCTGAGGATCTCAAAGCGCTTTGCCAGCATTATGATCCAAACTGTGCCCTGAGATGCATGCATGGAGCAATGGGAGCTTTGGGTGTGTGGCCAGAGCCAGCACTCCTGTGCACTAGGGAAATGCAAATAAATTTTAATGAGTCTGATCCAAATTATGTTCTGTCTAGTGAGTCTCACAACTCTACTGTGTGGATAGGAAAGGTTATTGTCCCTGTTTTACCAATGGGAAATAAAAGAGCAAATAGGTTAAGGCCCAGGTCTTTAAAGATATGTAGACACTGCTGCACTCAGCATTGCAACATCTGAGTTAGGAACCTAAATCCCCTTTTCAAAAGTGATTTAGGCACTTAGGAGCCAAAATCCCATTAACTGTCAATGGGATTTTGGATCCTAAAAGCCTAAATCTCTTTTGAAAATGAGATCTAGGCTTTTAGATCAGTAGCAGATTTATGCAGAGCTCAGCAATGCGTTAATCCCATTCCAGTCTACGCCTATGTGATTGTCCAAGGTTACATAGTGAGTTGGTGAGAAAATAGGGAATAGAACCCAGGAGTCCTGGCCCTCAGCCCACTCCCCCAAAATGGTGTGCAGCATTCCTTCAAATAATAATATATCTAGACAGCCACTTTCATCCTGGAGAGTCCCAAAGAACTTCGCAAACTACACAGAGTAGCAGTGCTCAAACTGAGCTGGTGGACCACAGAGACTGGCTGCTCATATGGTGCCGGCTCCTCCTCCTTGTTCCCAGCTGTTACATCACAATAACCACTGCTGTAAACACACGAGACATACGTCCTTGACACCACTTCCCCAAGCCAGGAATTGCTGAAGCTGCCCAAGGGCGCTGTATGATCAGGGAGGGGACAAGGCCCATGTGATCTTGAATAGGAGAGCAGGTGTTCAGGAGACATCTCGGACCAAAATGTGGACCATGCCAGGGAAAAGTTTGAGAAGCCCAGATACCTGTGTATAGTAATCCCATCAATAGAGTGGAGCATAGGGCTCAGACTCTCAGCGGGTACTACTGAGACAAGCATGGAGGTATGCTGATTTACACCAGCTAAGGGGTTGGCCCTGTATGTCCTAACCCCATAATCACTGTCATCTGATAACCCACCAACCACCATGTGCTCTGGCAAGATACTCCCTCTTCCCTCCAGCCCTCAGCCCTCATCTGATATGAGCCCAAAAAAGCTATAGTCCTTTGGATCTGACTGACGGGATGTGGCTGTGTCTTGGTCACATGACCTCTCTCTCTCTCTCTTGCTGGTATAAAGGCAAGGTGCTCTCTAGGGGGAGAAAAGAGAAAACGACAGAACAAGTGAAGCACAAACGGCTCACATGGAAAGGTCATAAGGAGTTTTAAGTAGAAATGTCATTGTTATTCTGTCAAAAGAATAATAGAGCTAAACTGCATGCAGCAGAGGTGAAGTCTACCATCTAGGAGGGGGAAGAGGGGATGAGCAGAACCCATTTATCCTTGAACTTCGGCTTGTTTTTCTGTCCTTTGCCTTTTGAGGGAAGATCGCTGTTTACCTGTGGTCCTGTCCCCTCTCTGCTCGGGAATGGAAGGGTATGTGGTTAGTTGGCTTCACTCGTGTGTCTAGTGGGCTGCTCTGGCTGCCCTGCAAGGTAGAGATGTTGTAGGAAGTCTTTCATGTGCTTTGCATTTTCTCTACTTTGGGCTATTAGACTCTGTTATTGACTTGTGAGTAACGGGTCTGATTGGCTAGCAGAGAGGAAAGGACAGAGCCTGTGAGCCAGAGGAGCATTAAGCATGTAGGCTGTGCTTCCCCCACTGCCAGACTTGACATTTCCCAGCCTTGTCTATTAGCATATCCGTGTGTGTGCGTGTGTGTCAACCAGTCTCACTGTCATCCCCTGGTTCTTTCTCGCTCTGTATCTAGTGCAGGGGTTGGCAACCTTTCAGAAGTGTGTGCCGAGTCTTCATTTATTCACTCTAATTTAAAGTTTTGGTGCCAGTAATACATTTTTAGAAGGTCTCTTTCTATAAGTCTATAATATATAACTAAACTATTGTTGTATGTAAAGTAAACAAGGTTTTTAAAATGTTTAAGAAGCTTCATTTAAATTTAAATAAAAATGCAGAGCTTTATCTATTTACCTATTTACCTTGCCTACCTGTGTTGAGAGTCCTTTATAGCACACACCATTTACTTACCTTGTTTCTAATAGCGAGAAGAATCTTTTGACTGGTCTCCGGCCATCCTAAAACCCAGGGTAGTGCCAGCTCAGGGTACTCTTGCCACACAGAGCCAACACGCTCATTGCTTCCTCAATTGGGAAGCCCCAGCCGGGAAGCCGGAGGTTTGGTTGCGGAGTTTGTCCCCTGGTTCCGATTGAAGAGCCCCAGCCTGTGGCTGAGGGTTGGCTTGCCGCGGCTGCCGACTCCTGGCCATTGCTGACAGCAGTAAGGTCGGCAAGGCAGGCAGTAGGCCAAGGCTGCCATAGCGGATCATCTCTGCTAGGCCTGGTCCTGCCCAGCGGCAGTTATCATGGAGGCGACAAGGGGAGTGGAAGACAGCTCCGTCATGTAGGCCCGAGGCCCCCACCTCACACTCCCACCATATCCCGTGCTGCCGAGGAGGTTAGAAGACCTGATCTCCAACACACCGAGGCAAGGAGCCCGGTGTGGATTCTTGCTGCTGCTCAGCAGTAGTAGTGACAGCTTGACCAGCTAAGAGGCAGATAGTTTGAACTACTCTTACTATCAATATGAGTGTGTGTGCCTACGGGAAGGATGGCTGGAGTGTCCTGTATAATAAAGAGTCACTTACTCCAGTGTCCATTACTTTGATAAAGGGAAGAACTCCTGGGCGGAAGATCTGTTCCAGGGCCAGGAGGCACTGAGTGCACTGTCCCGAAGTTTTAAAAAAGTTTTAAAAAACCCAAGCCCTCAAAGAAACTTAAGAAAAGAACCCTGATTTATGGGATGTATTTGGCGTGTGTGGAGCTAGACAAGGTCAGTTCCACATAGGCCACCCAAATCAGAGACCTTGAGTCCCAGTTACAGTCCCAGGACTCGGAACTAGAGACGCTTGGGTTCAAGTTGGAGGGCTTAGTGATGCAAAACAACATGTATGTGTCACAGGTTGGAAGGTTAGGGCTGAAGGCTCAGGACCTCAGTGAGCTGCTGGCTAAGAGGGAGAAGGAATTGCTCTCAGTAAATAACCAGCAGAGTGAATCACAGGCAGCTATCCGCGAGCTGCTAAAGGAGCTGTGCTCTAGTCAATACCATCAGGCTGAGCATAGCAGTTGCCTTCAGACCATGGAAAAGCTGAAGGAAAAGTTAAAGAGGACACAGGGAATGTCACAGGTGGTAAGCAAGGCTCCCTCACGCAGGAGTAAAGCTACCACGAGCTGCAGCAGCAGCCCAGTGCTTTCAGAGGAGGAGCTCTGCCGTGCCTCCCTGAGAGCTCTGAGACACCTTCGGCTCCACTGCAGGAAACCTGCGAGGAGGGGTCTAAGCTGCCCATGGCCCCTATCACTACGACCATAGTTACGGGCCAAGATCAGCAAGGCCCCTCAAGACCAGGCAGGAGCTAAAGGCTTACACCCTGGAGCAGTCCTGCGCGATGGGGAAGGCGCTGGGTCCCCTTATAAGGGACACAGCATTGGACTGGCTTGCTAGGCTGTGCTCCATACCAGGTATTCTAAAGGAGGATGCCACATCCCTAATCAGGGAGTGCATGACGGGAGAGGACTTCGGTGCCCTGCCAAGTCAATTGCAGGTGGGAGATGTAGATTCCAACCTGCAGCTTTATGAGGGCATCATGAAGTTCTACTTCCCTCATCACAACCTGATCGGGAGATATTATTCCAAGATGCAACAGTCAGGAGAGAGGCCAGAGCATTATCTGAGTAGGAAGAAGCTCCTATTCTGGCTAGCTGGAGTGCTCACTTGTGACACGCCCGAGTTAGTGAAGACAGCTCTCCAGGGATTGAGTCCCACTTTACGGATTGCCCTGGGAGCTGTCGACCCACAAAACACCTCCTTAGGGGATCTGGAAACCTGATTGAGAGTCGCTTATGAACTCCAGTGAGAGGCTTTCCCGGCTGCCTCTAAGAAGAGGGTTTCAGTGGTAACTGAAACAGGCAAGAAGGAGTTTATCAGGAGGCAGCATAACAACCAGAACATGCCTCGTGGCAGCCCCTGCAGCAGCCCGAAGAGCCCGCGACCCACCAAGAGCTCAGCTCCTCAATGCAAGACAACCTCCATCCGGACTGTCGAGCAGCTTGGCCAAGGAAGAGGCCCGATCATTCTGGAATCTCATGTGGAAACAGCTGCTCCAGTTCGATAGAAAGGAGGACATAGACGGGTTGTTAATGGAGGAGCTGCTGCAGCGTCTGGCTCGACGCAAGAAAAACAAGAAGGAGCAGTCTGCAGCATCTGCACCATCACCACCTAATCTACTGTGACGGGTCCGGATTGCCCCGCAGCCCCAGGCAAAGGTGCCTATACAGCTGGACGCTTGGGGTAGGCCCACAACATTGGCCAGGATTAAAGGGGAATTCGGACAATTTAACCAATGGCTGCTGGTTGATACTGGTCCCTCAGTCTCCCTTCTCTGTTTGGAGGGAGATTCAACAGTGAAGAAAATCCCTGTAAAAGACAAAAAGGTGCTGGAGGGATACAGTGGGGGCAATAACATCGTATCCTTCACTGTTCCCGTTACTTGCACCATACAGGACATGTCGGCCAAGATTGCCTTTAGAATCCAGTGTTTGGGCAACCAAGGCATTTTAGGGATAGATCTACTCAAGAAGCTTCATATAATCGTGGACCTTCCAACAGCCAGCTGCTCCAATTCACAGACCAAGACCAGCATGGAGTGGTAGCTGCTTCCCACAGGGTTGCGGCCCTGAAGACCCCGAAACATTGCACATTCCTGTTGGGAAGCAGACGTGACCAACTTGGCTCAAAGGTACCCAGGTGTTTTCACTCAAAACAAGCTCCAGTGCGGTAAAATCCAGGCAGAGGTACGGGTGGATGGTCCAGACTCAAAACCCCTTAAGCAGTATAGGTACCCTGCCACTGGCGCAGTGGGTCTCACGCCCACCATTGAGGCCCTTCTGCAGCAAGGGGTACTGATTGAGGTGGAGAGTCCCTGCAACTCTCCTATTTGGCTGGTTTTGAAGGCGGACCGAGAAACTTGGTGCTTGACAGTTGACTACCAGAGCTTAACTGCATGACACCCATTTTAGCCCCAGTGGTTGCCAATATAATGACATCATGGCTGCAATCACAGCTGGTGCCAAGTATTTTTCGGTCCTAGATCTATCCAACGCCTTTTTCAGTATCCCCTTGCACCGGTCCTCTTTGCACAAGTTTTCCTTCGCTTTTGAAGGAAGACAACTGACATTTATTAGAGTTCCACTGGGGCTACACAATACACCTTCCATCTGCCATCGATTTGTGTCAGCAGTGTGGAAGGCCCTGAGGTACCAGCAGTATGTATTAAGTTACGTTGATGACATCTTTGTGGCTACCCCTACTCGTCAGGAAAACCTGGAGGTCTTGGATGAAGTCTTAGGAAAGAGCTGAGACAGGCTTTGTGGTAAACCCAGCCAAGGCTCAGATGGCTTTGGACAAGGTCATCTACCTGGGAATCCACCTGGGTCCAGAAGGATGGAGACCAGATCAACAACGGGTAGGGTTGGTCTGCAAACTCCCTGCGCCTCGTGATGTGTCTACTCTCCGGTCCTTCCTTGGGCTTGTAGGGTTCTCCCGGGAATTTATTGAGAACTACGCCGAAGTAGCCAAGCCATTGTATCAACTGCTATAGAAGAGCCAAGAGTGGCAGTGGGGCGAGAACCATCAACTAGCCTTCTGCACACTCAAATGGGCTTTAACTAAGGCACCTGCACTTGCCTACCCAAAACCTGAGTGCCCATACCACCTACAGCTGGCTACTTCAGAGAACAGCATTAGAGCAGTCCTGTTACAAGACCAAGGGATCGGACTGCAACCAGTAGCTTATGGCTCTCGGAGATTAAGTGAGATCAAAAAGCAGTTTAGTCCTTGCGAGAGGGAGGTACTCGCCCTGGTTTGGTCCCTTAGCCATTGGGAGTACCTCGTGGGGATGTTCCCCGTCATCTTAAGGACATCCCATACATCAGTGAGGTACATCCTATCTGGCAGAGTCAATGAGGGTATGGTGTCAGCCCCTGGCCTGGCTAACTGGACACTCAGCCTCATAAATAAGAAGATCACAGTGCAAAACTCTCCCCAATTCTGTATATTACCATATGCGCTCCTGGCCCAATGTCCATTACCAGCACCTGATCCAGAGGTCGCTTCACCTTTTTTAAAATTGAAGCTGACTTCAGCAAGGTGAAGGAGCAACACCTAACCATATGGGCAGTTGACGGGAGCAGCTTCTACCAGGATGGA
Organism: Terrapene triunguis; assembly: GCF_002925995.2. Taxonomy (NCBI): domain Eukaryota; kingdom Metazoa; phylum Chordata; order Testudines; family Emydidae; genus Terrapene; species Terrapene triunguis. Next base: position 7,565,164 of record NW_020664561.1, on the reverse strand, counting down.
CATCCCAGGACCGGCTATGCAGCCTTCCAGCCTTCGAATCAGCGCATGCTGCAAGGCACAGTAAGGCCCCACTCGGCGCAAGCGGCAGAGGTGGTAGCTGTAGTGGCAGTCCTACACGAGGAAGACGGAGATGCCAACATCTGCATCTGCTCGGACTTGGAGTGGGTAGTCCGCACTCTGACCTGCTGGATGCCCGTTTGGATGCAGCATGACATGAAGTCGGCAGATGGGAAACTGATCATGTATGCTGCATATCTTTGTCATGCGTGGGACCTGGCTTCTAGTCAAGAAGGAGCCACAGTCCTGTGCAAGGTAAAAGTCCACCGCAGAGACCTGGCAGAAGTATCCCGACTAAATCACTGAGCTGACTGCCTTGCCAAGGAAGCAGCACTCTTAGGGGACGAGCACCTGTGGACCTTGACTCCTAAACCAGTAATGCGGTTCAGCATCAGGACATTGACCTAAACCAGCAGGTGGACATAAAAATGTTGCAGGAAAAAGACTCTGATGTGCAGGACCTCCTGAAAAGGGAAGAGGATAGAGGTTACTCTAGATTCAGTGACAAGCATGGTCTGATCTTGGCCCTGAAGAAGAACTCACAGGAGGCTTTGCCAGTCTTAGTGCTACCATCATGTCTCCGTAAGGAGATGGTGACTCTAGCGTACAACCAGGGTCACTTTGATACCAACAAGACTGCAGACCGGATCATCCGTGTGGCCTGGTGGCCTGACCTGAATAAGGACATGACCCTGCATATCCAGTCATGCCTGAGCTGCGCCGAGAATAACGCAGACAGCCATGTCGTTAAAGGTCCTATGCAACACCACCTGACTGAAGGTCCATGGTGCAGGATACAGGTTGACTATATTGGACCTCTACCCTGTACCAGCCGTGAGCACAAATACTGTCTTGTAGTCATAGACGTATTCATGAAATGGGTTGAGGCATACTCCACCCGCAATTGCACTGCTGCCAAGATCCTCCTCAACGAGACCTTTGCATGATTCGGCCTCACCGCATCAATAGACTCGGATCAGGGACTGCATTTCATTGGTGAAATGACCAAAGTCCTTTGCCAAGCCCTTGGAATCAGGCAGAAAGTCTATGTGGTGGGCCATTCTCAGAGCTCAGGGATCATCGAAAGGACGAACCGCACCCTGAAAACCGCTCTGAGGAAGGTCATTAGTCATCATGGTAAGGACTGGGACTTAAAACTCCCATTGGTCCTGATGGCAGTACGATCCACTGTGGCATTGCATGGTTTCACGCCACATGAAGCTATGCTAGGCAGGCCTATGAAACTTCCGGAACTTTGGTGGGTGGGAGGGCAACCCCCGATGAATACCAACCCAGACTGACTATAGATAAGTACATGTCAAAGATCCTGACTGACATCAGTGCCATCCAGCATCAGGTAGCCGTGCAATTAAAATCAAATGCACGAGGTAAGGATAGATGGCTGGAGCACGTAAAAGTAACAGAGTGGGAGGTCAGGGACCAGGTAATGTTTAAATTTTACTCAGAACATGGCCATACTCTGAGCCCGAGGTGGGTGGGACCAGCCTCTATCATCAACAAGGCCAGCCCATGCATTTATCAGATTGAAATCTCGGGTAAGTGTGGGAAGAAAACCAAATGGTTTCATTCCAGCCAAATGAAGGCTTGGAAGGGCGCTGGAACTGGGAACGGGTCCTAATACATGTTCTTTGTTTCTGCCATAGGAGTCCCACTTCTGTCATCTCCTCCCTTGGCTAATATTGTGTCTGATCATTGTACATAGTGTAAATGGAATTTTCTTTGTGAAACCAGGGGATCATTTCTGTTGTAATTATGGAACTGCTGTATTTACCCAGGAATCTGCAAGCCATAAGTTTATTAGGGTTTTCCATGGTCAAGGCCCTTTGGATGGGTTAACCCCAATAACCCTGTTCAATTATCTATTGGGACCTAAATGTGTTTTATTGTGGGTCCGGGAGAAGGAGGGTTTCCAAGATTCTATAGTGGGCCAGGGGTCAGGCTCCTATCTAACTACTGTCAGAGATGCTGGTCCATTAGGGAAGGTAAATCAAGTCCCAAATGCATGCGTGTTGGAAGTCACCGATCCACAGGTAAGGTGCTCCGGTGGACTGCTCACTAATAGTCTTTCTAAATGTATTTGTTTTTCCTTCAATTTAAGTGCCAGCATCCAGGAGGGGCTTCTCACCATTAAAATTTCCCTGAGTTCGCAGTTCTCCCATCCTAAGTTACAAATCAGACTGCATACCCCAGTTCGTTCCATCTTAAGTTATGTTAATTGTACCAGTAATTTACCCCATTTCTGTAATAGTTCTAACAATGTGAATGGGTTTTGCTCGGCTCAAACCCAAAACGAGTTTATTTCATGATGTTAAGGGGACATTGACATTCTCACCAACACCAGCTAATTTGGAATGTGATATTTGGTAGGTACACATGGTATTATACAAACAATAGAGGTTACTGTCATCCGTAAGCCTCTAATTAGCCACACGGGCTCTGTTGTGGTCAACGAAAACTTAAGGTGACTACTAATCTCAGACCCTAAGTACTCAGTGAAGAGGGCTAGTGTCAACATGCAAACCCTGGTAAGCAGCATAGAGCCCAAATGCTTATCCTTTGTAAAACCTGTTGTCCAGGGTTGGGAAGCTTGGATTCAGGGTACTGAGTGAAGCTATCGGGGTTGTGGGAAAAGAGATCTGGCTACCAAGATCATGGACGGTGTAGGAGCAGGATTGGGTTTCGGAAACTCCCTACTTATTGGATCTCTGGCCTTACAGGTCAATAATCTGGGTCAAGAAGTGGCTTCCCTTAACCAGCCACTGTCAGCAGCTCTAGACAAAATAGGAGACCTAGGGTACAATCTGGCTGATGCAATCAAGGCCTGGTATAGTGCCCAGAATAAGGATGTCAAAAGAATCATTAGCAGCATAGAGGGCCTCCAAGGAAACACCTCGTGGGCACTGGCATGCATCCAGATACAAGTCTGGCTGCAAGCAGTATCTAGTGGCATTTTGAGATCAGGATTTCAGGGCTCCCTACCAATTGAGATAAGGAACATCATGCTCAAGGATGTTTCCTCCTTTGAGAGGGAACACCGTACTTGGTGGGAACTCCTGGATTTTATATACAATCTATATACGAAGGTAGCCACTGCCAGGGTACTTATAATAATGAATGCCACCACAAAGTGGGCCTATCCCTTGCTTCCTCTTGGCATTAATGTCAATGGCACCACCCTGATGCCGATAGATGCACCAAAATGGGTAGTTCAGGAGGGGATAGAATATCACACAGTAGATGTTGGTTCATGTCTATGGAAGCCCAACTAGGGATACTTGTGTCCACATGGGGTATTCTTAGGTGCACACATTTGCTTAAATATTGATGAAGGTAAATGCCATTATGAATTGGAGCCTCAACCTGTTTCCCATTCCCAGCGGTCATTAATGATCATTGTGTATATCTCAGGAGTTCTTGCAAAAACATTTATTGTAAATACCTTTTATACTATAGATAATGACATCCACCCTAACTTGTGCTTATAATTTGTCCTAACCATAGAGGGGTGCGATGTTAGGTTTCAATCGGAAAAGGTGACATCTAGAAATATTCGAACTGCATACTATCCTTACAACCATGTCGAACTGCTGAGTCCGGGACTGAACATCTCGTTCATCAGCCAATTGATGGAGCACCCAGACCTCACCAGGCATGTTGATGAGGTGGTAGAACGAGGTAAATCAGCTATGCTTACCAATCGCCACTCATCAGAACAAATAGAAGCGGTCCTCAAAAGAGTGCGGAGGACAGCAGCTATAAGTAACTGGTGGAGATGTCTGTTTGCTGACCCCACCGAGGCTGCTGAATCGTGGCACCTATTGGTGCATCCTTTTACAATTTTGTTTTTGTTGCAATTTGTTATGTTCGTATTGCATTTGTCGCAATACAGGTGGGCTCATAACAATTTCAGGAAGGTAGACAAGAAATCCAGGTTTGCCACCCTACCTGGGTGTCAGCAAGGTGTGTCAGCATCAGATCCCAATGTTTGAAGGGAATCCTTGCTGACAAGGAGGGGACTGTCAGGGGAGAATTTCTGTATTTCTGTTTTGGCATTAATACCCACACGCCATCTTGAATTCCTGACAACAACAACTAGGAATCCATCTTGGCTGCCCTTCTTCCCCCTCCTTAGGTATAGTTTTCTGTCCTTTCTACCGAAAGGCATGAAACCGGGCAACCATGTGACATGTGATCTACCCAGTAACAGCAGGACATGTTAGGGTTAGCACGTCAGAGGGAAGGGGCTGCCCACCTGAGTGGGAGAGTGCTGGATAACAGCAGTGTGTTCTACTCAGGTGCGTAAGCCAGAGCACCACGCCTTAGGGTTGTGGGAGGGTTTAACACACTGCTAGCTGCCACCCTCTCATCTGGATCTTACTTGCACCCACGACGACGCAGGGGAAGAGAAGAAGAATCACCAGCATCAATCAGAGTTACCACCTACCTGTTGCCTGAGGTCCACTCCTCACCCTGCTGAGTCACCTTGTCAGTTCTGGACCTGATCTGCGTCGTGAGGTCAGGAGGCTCCAGACACAAGCTGCAAGAAATGGTAGAGACCTTTTAAGTCTTCTATAACCCTTACCTGGGACCCGTCTTGGGAAGGGAGTAAACCCTTTTTGGTCACAGTCAGTATAGTTATAGTGTCACCTTTACCTATTTACCTTGCTTACCTGTGTTGAGAGTCCTTTATAGCATACACCATTTACTTACTTTGTTTCTAATAAACATACCTGCATTTTACTCCTGCACTCCCTTGTTGGTTTTTATTTTGGGTGATCTTAAACCCTCATGATAGATGCAGGTAGGGAGACGAATCTCTCGACTGGTCTCCAGACATCCTAAAACCAGTCAACAGTGGTATAGTCTATAATTAGATTTCACCAAGTCATTATCACATGTGCACTCCTGTATTACTATGTGAGTCTTAGCATGGAGTCACAAACTATTCCCTGAGACTCTCCAGTGCATCTTGCCACTCAGACAAACTAGACTTTGTGATGAAAAGTTATTAAAACCCCAAATCACCTCCCATTAGGTTACTCCCAATCCCAAAGGATTGGTCACTTACCCCAGGTCAGTGGATACTCTCGATCTTACACCAAAGACAACACTGGCAGCCAATTACTCTGGTAAACTAACTAAAGGTTTATTAGCTAAGAAAATGAAATGAGAGTTATTGAGAAGTTAAAGCAGGTAGAATATATTAACAGGTGAGTCAAAGTTTGTAAATCCAAAATGTTAGCAGAGTTGTAGTAATCTGCAAGATTTCCAAAAGTTCCTTAGGGTTACCCAGATAAATTCTGGGGATCTATCCACTTGTTCAGTATTCCACCCTGTTAGAATCCAAAACAGTTCAGCGATACAGGATTGTTCCCTGGATTCATTCTTATAGCTGTCTTGAATGGAAAGCAATCATTATCTCAGCAAGTGTTTCCATCACAGCATGGACTTTTCCTTTGTTTACTAAACACAGACACGATTTGTGGATTTCCCACTGTCCAACAGAATGACTCATACTTTGACGTTAGCATGCTTCTTCGTTTACAGTTCCAAGGCTCCAGTCCTGTTTGATGGGCAATCCAATTACAGATACACACACAATGAGTTTATTTACAGCAATCTAAACAATCTTTCATTTGTTTTCATGAAGTAAATTCTCACTAACACACACTTTTGATCCAGGATTAAGTACAAGGATATACATAATGTTAGGCAATAACAACCAACAGGTAAATGTAGTGTAAATGTAATTACTGGGGCATATGCCATGTAAATGTAATGTGATAACATCCCCCTTTGTTCTATTCCAACAAGTGAATTGGCCTATGCCTACTAGCCCATTTAACATTTCTTTGATATTCACACACAAGTGAACTGGCCCATGGCTTTGATTTGAGCTGGTCTGTCAGCGTCACACGACCCACAGGTGATAACAGTGGTGCTACATGGAGCAGCAGGAATATGAGCAACAAGCTGAGGAATTTATCTCCAGCAGAACATTAGCTGTAGCAGGACAGGTGAATTCAAGCCAGCCTGGGACCTAAACAATGGGTCAGATCCAAAGCACAGACAACTCAGCGGGCATAGATCCCCACTGTGCATGAGAGGAAAGCACCACGGACTGATGCCTCTACACTGGAGCTGTGGACGTGAGTATGGTCCAGTGTTTTGCTACATCCAACCAAGGGATCATGTCTCCAGCCACTGACCACTAATTGCAGTGCTGCCTTCCTTTCTGTGCTGCTCATTGTATGACCTTGCCAGCATCCCCTCCCCTTTGATGGCATTGCCATCTCTTGAACAGGTTTCTCCAGCCTCTGGCATTTCATTTAAGGATGGATTGCAGCTGCTTTAACTTGTGCATTGAGATGTGGGGGAGGGTTTCTTGGTGGAGAGGGGTATGCCCTGCTTGGGCATATGCTCCTGGAAGAAGGAACACATGGCACAGCTGGTAAAATTGCAGCTACCCCATATGTGCATACTCCTCTCCCCTTCCCTCCTTACCCAGGTTCTTTTTGCAGCAGCCGATCAGCCACTATCTGATAGCACTGTGCCAGGGGCACATCACAGCACTCAGTTTTTTGTGCATCAATCCTTTTTGGAGGACATGCCTTTTGATGGACCTTTCCTGCATGGGTAATGCTGTATCTACTTGTAGTATATTATTCAGCCACTAGATGTCTCTGTGCTCTGCATTCAGGACAGGAAATGCGTGAGGGTACCGTATCCAAAGGAAATGGCGGGTGAAATTTAAGGAATCAGAATCCAATGGCCTAAACTGGAATGTGGCTGGGAATCTAGGCTGCGCTGACAATGACCCACCAGGAGCTCAGATCCCACCTCATTTGAGATGAGCGCCCCCTAACACCATGCTGAGGCTCTGCCTTGACTCAGATGGCAGGGCCTCATCACTTCCACAGCATTTTATGTTTCCCTTGGAGGCCTCCTAGCTGAGCACAGACTCAGGCCAGTCCTATTTACCTTGTAAGAGCCAACAGGATTACACCACCTGGTGACAAGGCCGCAGGCCGTTTTAGCTGCCATCCAGCAAAAGCGACATAACCAGCCCCCGCATGAAAGCGTGCCTGTGATTTTTCTAGCCTTAATTACAGAATTTCCATATCATCAACTCCCCCATGAGTCAGTGCTGACAAGGAAGGCTGGGGCTACAGACCTGACTGCTGCCATCCGAGAAAAGCTGCTCCATCCAGGGGACAGCTCTCAAAACGTTATTTTTAACTCCATCTCATAAAGCCTGTTCTGTATAAATATATTTTAATTAATTAATAAACGGGATGTAATGAATTCTGGCAGGGTGACATTTGAGCACAAAGTGAGGCTTAAACAGATCCTGACATGCATTAGCCGGGAAAGCACAACACACACACATGCACGCACACCTCTTCGCTCATTAGAGATGTTACGTAACGTAGAGGGGTGTCCTTGGGTTGGAGGAGAGAGGTCGTTTTTCACAAGGTTGGGGTGAAAAGTAGGTCACGGGCTTCATAGAAGAGTCAGTTGGTCAACTATTCATGAGTTATTGCATCCCTATCCTGCTACAGAAAGGAAAGAATTGCTCACTTTAAGAGAGAGAGCTTGAGAATGAAATGCCATCCATAGATACTTTCCTAGTGAGTGCAATTCTCTGGAAAGTGCCACAGAAGCCATGCTGAGGAGCCATCTTCAGAAGGCAGATGGGACTTCCTGCAAATCAGCCACGGTCCAAGGGGACTTTGTCAGGAGCTCTCTAAAGTTTATAGTTTCTTGCAAACTTATGCTTCCAATTTCAGTTCATGCCCTGGCAATTTCACATTCAGTTTCAGTTATGAATGAAGCCCATAGCTCAAAGCCAAGCTGAGCAATAAGGTGCCAAGTTGGCCTGGTGGTGTGAAGACACCACTGAGTTTTGCATGGTTTCTACCTGAAATAATACATCTGAGCACTTTTGCTAAAAATTATCCCAGGTTTTGTGTCCCTTGACAAGCCAGGTTGGTGTTTTAAGTCTATAACAAAACATGAAATCAGGCAAGAGTCCTGAGGTCTGTTCTCCACCATGCCACTCCCTTGGGCAAGTCACTTTAGTGCTCTGAGACCCAGCAATGTAGAATTCTGTATTCTTAGGGGATTAATACCAGGCTCCCAGAAACCTGGAGCACAACAAGAATATGGGCAGACTAGAGACTCCCTTTCTGGCAGCTCTTAGCTAATGTCCCCCAAGGCTGTGAAGGAGGAGGTGTCAGATAGGGACATCTCCCGATTGATCTAAATGGCAGTTCAAGAGGCTTCACTCTTTCTACTAGAAGAGAATAGCAAATAAGCCTGGTTAAAATACAGAACCCAACACCCAACCTTGAGGGTTGAAAAAAAAAATGAGGGTAGTTTTTTAACTGGATGGCTTTACATTTGTTTCCTTCTGCCCTTTTTGGCCCTGGTGGTGATCATCAGTGGCAAAAATTTCAGGAGAGAGTTTGATCTGACTGTGGGCACTGGTACAACCAGAAGCAGGAGTGTGGTGGGACACCCTGTTCATACGAGATTTCCAGCTAGTTCCCAGAAGCATCTCTGAATGGTCTGAGGTTCTTTCCTCCCAGCTCAGAACTAGAGATGGGCCTGAGCCTGTATAATTTGGATCCAGGTTCTGGACCAGATTTTTGAACCCCCATCCAAAGTCCAAGACTGTCCAAATATTGGGGTCACTAAAGCCCATTGCAGGGAGAGGAGCCACCAGTAACCCCCGTGGCACAGATCGATCCCAGTTATGCTTCTTGCCCCCTTGGGAGAATGATGTGATATGAGCCACTCTGTTGGATTCCCCCATGCTGGAGAATACTCAAGGGTCTGAGTTTGCTCAGCTTAAATCTGCTCTATACCGATCAGGATTGGAGCAATTTATTGATCGTGGGGGATTTTCTTGCCAAGTCTCCCTTGCTGATGGTCTATTTAGATCATAAATTGAGTTGGGAAATATGAGCCTTATCTGCTGTATTACAGTGGCATCTTGAGGTCTCAAAGAAAGATCAGGGCGCGGTTGCACTAGGTGCTGTACATAATCTTAGTTGAGAGACTCTCCCTGCTCCAAAGAGCTTCCAGTTTAGCAGATCATCAGCACAGAAGCGTTGGCTGTTTGTAAGACCCACTGCAAGTAAATTCCCTCTGGTGCAAAGCAGCTTTAAACGGAGCTTCCCAAGCCTCTTTTCCTGGAATGAAGAGGAGGCACGTGGAAATAGATTTCACTCTCTCCCTTGATGGAATGGCTTGATAGTCCCAGCCTGCCCCTGGGGTGGCCATGGTTTTGCCCTCCTTCGCCCAGCAGGGTTATTGTCATCCTTGCTGAAGTTTGACATTTTACACTTTAACTAAGCACAGCCTTAGGCAAGAAGCTGCTAAGAGACAGATTTCCTTATTAAAAGAAGATGTCACCAAAAGAGCAAGCCAACAAATATGCCACTGCTCAGAAACAGCCATTAGACTGGGAGAAAGGAGGCAAGAAGACAGGGAAATGAGGGAAGACAGAGCTGGGGTGGGTGGTGGGGTGGGGCAAGGCAGGCCAGCAGAAAGTCCTGCCTGTACAACTTGAGGACACATAGGATGATGCACCCCAGTGTATAGGGCTCCATAATGAGCAATCATCAGAGGTCTGAGTCCTATTCGGTATTCTAGGATGGCGATATCAGGTGTCAGAATCGGACTCAATGTTTGTGGCACTTGCTGGCTGTACTCAGTCAATTATCTACAGTGTGTTGATGTTGGCGTGATGGGCTCTGCGCTCTTGTGTAGAACAGCCACACACAAGCAGTGGGGAGGAGCCGCTCACAGTCTGCGCTTGGCTAGCATGACAGCCATAATGCACAACAAGGCCTGTGCCTCATACCCGCCCACCTCAGAGGCTGCCGCTGCTTCTTCTTCTACCTTTAGTTCTCCCTCAGGGCAGTTTTGACCTAGGGTGACCAGACTGCAAATGTGAAAAATCGGGACAGGGAGTTGGGGGTAATAGGAGCCTATATAAGAAAAAGACCCCAAAATCGGGACTGTTCCTATAAAATCAGGACATCGGGTCACCCTATTTTGACCTAAAAAGCCAGTGAGATGCAGTGGACTGGGATTCAGGAGAACTGGGTGCTATTCCTGGCTCTGCTATTGACCAGTTGCATGATCTTGGGCCAATCTCTTCATCTCTCTTTGCCTTTGTTTCTCCTCTCATCCCTTGTCTTGTCTACTTAGCTTGTAAGATCTCTGGGGCAGGGACTGTTTCTTATCATGTACAGTGCCTAGCACAGTGGGGCCCTGATCTCAATTGGGGCCTTTCAGCACTGCTGAATCAGTAACGATGACTCGCACCTTTCAGTCACTGACTGGGAACTAGGCCTGTGATGGGTGGAGGATTTGAAAGCATGAGATACCAGACTCAGACAGAAAGCTGAGGGCAGCCACTCTCTTTTATTGGAGTGAGTTCGATAATGTGCCTTTTCCCCATGTTGCTGACAATGGTATTTTGCTCCCCTTTATGGAGTTTAAGTGTAATACACTTAATAGCAGTTAGTGATGTCAGTGCTCTTTGGTATAGCAAATCTCTGGTGTGAGATAATCCTAGTTAATGATCAGCATAAAACAGATAGAGGTCAGTATTTTAACGTTGCTATAAATTTCACATTCACTGTGATACTGTTGGAAGGAGGTGATCCCATTAGCCTTTTCATTGTATTGATAGTGTGTACAGTACCCCACGGTCAGCCTGCACGGCAAAGCTCTCCAATTTGAGAGCTTCCGACACTGCCCTCCTTACCTGGCACATGCTGATCTGGAAAGAGCAGGCTTAACTCCATGGGGAGAGGGTGAGCTAACTTCTCAGCATGTAGGGCCTGCCCCCATCACACGCTGCAGCCTCACTCAGGCTGACACCCTGTAATGGAAGTGAAAGTTTTGCAAGGCAAGAAGAGAGATGGAAAGATACTGTTGGCTTTCTCCCCACTGCAGGTTACATGTTGTAATGGCCGGTGCAATATACATGTCACCAGGCACCTTGGGGTACCCCGGATCGCTCCAGAAAACTCTGGCACAGCTATGAATTATGGGCCAGATCCCTGGTTGGTGCAAATTGATGCCACTCAACTGACTTCAGTGATTTGCACCAGCTGAGGATCTGGCCCAAATAGAGTTGCTGCTTATGATCTGATGTAGAGAGATAGGGCAAAAAAACCAAACCAAACAAAAACAGTCAATGAGACATTATAGTTAAAAACCAAATTGCATAAAATTCAGGAAATGCAATGTTTAAAGCTCCTCCAGGAATATTAAATCAGCAAGCAGTGCACTTATGCAGTGGCATCACTACTGTTTATCTTCTTGATTTTAGTAGGGTTTTTGACAGAGTTCCACATGACATCTCACAAGCAAACTAAGGGAAATGTGGTCTGGATGAAATTACTCAAGGCTGGGTTCACAATCAGTTGAGAAGCTTGTATTCAACAAATAGTTATCAATGGTTTGCTGTCAGACTGGGGGTTCATATCTAGTGGTTCTACTGCAAGGATTTCTTCTGGGCCTGGTACTAGTCCGTATTTTCATTAATGACTTGGAGAATGGAGTGGAGCATGCTTGTAAAATTTGTGGATGACACCAGGCTGGGAGGGTTTACAAGCACTTTGGAGAACAAGTGTAGAATTCAACAGGACCTTGACAAATTGGAAAATTGGTCTGAATTCAACATGATGAAGTTCAGTAAAGATAAGCACAAAGTACTGTACTTAGGAATTAAAAATCAAATGCCCAACTACAAAATGGAGAGTAATGGGTTAGGCAGTAGCACTACTGAAAAGGATTTGGGAGTGATAGTGGATCACAAATTGAATATGAGTCAACAATGTGATGCATTTGCGAAAGAGGCCAATATCATTCTGGAGTGTATTAACAGGAGTCTTATATGTAAGATACGGGAGGAAATTTTTCCACTCTGGTCAGCGTGGAATATTGGGGGACCACACTCTAGGAAAGATGTGGACAAACTGGAGAGAGTCCAGAAGAGAGCAACAAATATGATCAAAGGTTTAGAATCCCCACCCCAGCCAGGAAGGAGTTAGAGAGTGCCTCTGGGCACAGGCAGCCTGAGAATTGCCAAACCTGGAGAGGGGCAGGTCCTGGAGAGGGGGGATCCCTGCTCAGAGCAGGGCATCACTCTGAAGGAGCAGGACTGCAGTGCAGAGCTCCCTGGCCACGGGAAGCCAGGGTTGCTATCCAGGGAAACGGCTAGAAAGCCTTGCTCACCCTGGCCCTCTCAGAAAGAAGGGCTGGTACTTTCCCCTTTGGCTTGCTGAAGGCCTAGCACTCCACTTTTCATGGGCTGTAGAAACATATTGACTCTCTCTTTGGACTACTTGAACTCCACGTGTCAGGGAGCAGACCTTCGGCTGTGCTATTCAGGGTGGCTGGGCTCTGGCCTCTGAGGGTACATCTACACTGCAGAAAAAGATCTGGGGCATGGCCGCAGCTGGCCCTGGTCAGCTGACTCAGGCTCGCGGGGCCCAGTCCGCCTACCATCTCGCGGGGTCTCAGAGCCTGGGCTCCAGCCTGAGCCCAAATGTCTACACTGCACTGGAGCCCTGCAAGCCTGAGTCAATTGAACTGGGCTGTGATACTTGGGGCCATGGGGTTTTTATTGCTGTAGCCTGAGACAGGAGCAGCACCCGCCCTCTTCCCAAGGGGCATAGCCAGCTACAATGACTTGTGAGGAAAGGTTAAAAACTGGGAACGTTTAGTCTCTAGAAGAGACGACCTGTTACCAGTCTTTACATATGTGAAGGGCTGTTAGAGAGAGGATGGGGATCAATTGTTCTCCATGTCCACTGAAAGTAGGACAAGAAGTCATGGGCTTGATTTGCAGCAAGGGAGACTTAGGTTAAAATAGGAAAAGCTCTCTAACACAAGGGGTAACTAAGCTCTGGAACAGGCTTCCAAGGGAGGTCGTGAAATCCCCATCACTGGCAGTTTTTAAAAGCAGGTTGGACAAACACCTGGCAGGGATGGTCTAGGTTTACTTGGCCCTGCCTCAGTGCAGGGGGCTGGATTAGATGACCTTTCTAGGTCCCTTTCAGCCATAAATGTCTATGATTCTATGATCCTGTTAAATATATACTGCTCTTTTCATATCTACAGTATGAGCAGTGTAGCTGTAGTCTGCTCTCTCCTATACCACTGTGAATGTGGAGTAAGTCTGGATTTATCTCAGTGTAGCTGAGAGGACTAGTTCCACCCCCACCCCCAGCCTTGTTCTGCAAACATCAACTTTTGGATTATTGGACCTGGAGCCTTTAGTCTAGTGGTTGGGATGCTCACCTGGGAGGGGAGAGACTTGTGTTCAAATCCCTCCTCCCGAGCCAGGATTCAAATCTGGCATTCCCACATCGCAGGTGAGTGTCCCAGCCACTGCACTAAACATTGTAAAGGGTATGTGTATGACACAGAGACCCCTTGGCAAAGGGTCCCCTGTACTTTGCAAACAACTCTCACCTCAGACCTGACAAACTCACTATACCAAAAACCTGTCTTACAGGCTATTTCTCCGTAAAGAGTAATGTGATTGGTATCTACAGAAAGCTTGTAACTTGTCAAGACTCATGGTCATTGCTAGATGTACATACGGGTAAAAGTTAAGGAAGAGTGTATTTATATTGAAAGCATGCTTTATTGACTTGGAGTAGGAATTGGCCACCAGGAGGTAATTATCTCAGTGATGACCCTCTCGAGCAAGAGGGAGTCATCACCCCTAGCTAGCTGGCAAGGCAATGCAAGGTTCTGTTGCCTACCCTTGCCACATCCCAGGACAGTCAATGGAAAACCATCAAAGACAATTGCAAATGGTCAAAGCAACTCCGAGGTGGACAGGACCCTGGCTGGGAATAAAGACAGAAGATCATTTCAGAAGAACAGAGTGAAGGCAAAGGCACTGTGTATCCATTCAGCCATTCACTGCGGAAACCTCTTAAGGAGCGAGGGGTTTTCATGAATGTTTGGATCCTGTTTTTTGTGAAACCTACCAGCTCTGCACAGACTGAACTTTGGGGGGAGAAAGGGAAACCAACTTTATTAGGTAGGACAGGTACCTATTGATCAGTGTAGAGCCAGGTTTGCGTGGTAGGATTTTGTTTTCTGTTAGAACCGGTTGTTTCCATCACTTTCTCTCACTTCTAGTTAAGATTTCTTCTCTCTTCTTTTGTTTTATCCGAAGTGCTTAGTAGCTCTGTCTGCTTTGCAGGAATGGTAGTTTAAGATCTGCAGATTTATCTGGGGTACATTGCACCTTTGGGAGCAGAGTGCCTGGAATTTTGGTGAGTGTCAGGGGCTGGCTATCACAGGGGAGCGATTCATGGGGACTTGGGGATTGGAGTGCACCAATTGTAAAACTGCAAGGTGAAATTAGGGCTGGCATTGCCCCAAGGAAAGTGCTGGAGCAGCTGAAGAGTTTGTGGTGTCAGGGTGGGAGCTGACCCCTAGCTACCACCAGAAAGACTCCTGTAGACAGGAGCTGATTAGATGACTCACAGTCCTGGGTACCCCAAAAACTGTCACAGGGAACTCCTCCCCCAGCCGTTTTGTGAATCTAGCCCTTAAAAAGTGCCTGGAAACAGAAGGTTTTGGGTTGAACAACATGTTTTGTTCAAGCCAAAATTGATTATTTTATTCACTTACCAAAGTTTTTTGGATTTGGTGCAACCCGAACCAGCTGCCCCCCCCCCCCCCCCCCCCCCCAGTTTTTCAGGATGACCAATGAACAAAAAAAATCAGTTATTCACCCAGCTTTATTTGTAATGCTTCTTTTGGGGCTAACACCATCATTCCTGTGATGTTTTAGCCCAGGGGTAGGCAACCTATGGCATGCGTTCCAAAGGCGGCACGTGAGCTGATTTTGAGTGGCACTCACACTGCCCGGGTCCTGGCCACCGGTCCGGGGGACTCTGCATTTTAATTTAATTTTAAATGAAGCTTCTTAAACATTTTAAAAACCTTATTTACTTTACATACAACAATAGTTTAGTTCTATATTATAGACTTATAGAAAGAGACCTACAAATGTTAAAATGTATTACTGGCACGCGAAACCTTAAATTAGAGTGAATAAATGAAGACTCAGCACACCACTTCTGAAAGGTTGCCAACCCCTGTTTTAGCCCTTAAATTACTGATAGGTACTCAACGTCATCTCCAGTTTAATATCTGGGAATAGCAATGAGGATTAAAACCCCAAGAGTTTTGGAAGGGGTATAAACCCTCAGGCTTCAGGGCGCAAACCAGCCTCTAACTAGTGAGGGTCAGAAAGAAGATTGCCTTAGGGACAGGCTAACTCATCACTGCCACTTCAGGGCTTCTTGCACCTTACCCCGAAGCAGCTGGTCCTGGCCACTGCTAGAGACAGGACACTGGATTAGATGGAGCTCGTCTGACCCAGGCTGGCAATTCCTATCTATATATGACAATTCCACATTATATAGATTATAGATGGAGCTGATCATGATGCCTAAACCTAAGGTTGTCTAACACTTGATAAGTCCCTGTTTTCAGTTGCTTATAAACTTTGCCAAGCAAAACACCAAGCTGCTTGGGCTGGACTTTTCCATATTGGGTGTCTGCCACAGATTGACATTTGTGTGTGAAGGTTTCCTCAAGAAATGGTTTAGCCATTTGGGAGAACGAAGTAAAGGAAAAAAGGTAGTTTTGCCAACATTAATAATGTTCCCAACTATTTATTTGAAGAGTTGTAGCACCTCCTGGGTTTGAAGCAGGAAACTGACATTTTGAGAGAGGCCTTTTCGACATGGAGGTGCCTTTTTACTGTCTCCATGATCCATTCAGATTTAGCCTCTGAAAAATTACCATAGTCACACAGACTATTTTTACACATCTATTTTTACCCTCCATGCTGCAATGCTTTACACAGGGGGTAGCGGGGAGACAGTCCTGAGTGATTCTATACTCTGGATAATTTAACACCCCGACAATTCTTCCAGTGTAGTTACCAACTCTACTGCATTGTCATACGTTTAAAGCCCAACTGGGCACTGAGAAGGCTGGTGATGGGTCACTAGCTTTTGAGAGGACTTTCCTTAGCCCAACTCTCAGGGGATAGCACAGAGTTGATTTCGCTGACAAGGTGAATCTCAGCTCAGGCTGGCCAATCAAAAGGAAGGGGACTCTTTGGGGCATTCCAGAGGAAGTGAGACAGGTTCAGCCACCGGTGGGGAAGAAGGGGATGTTTGTTATTATTCGGTTGATGTCATCCTCAACATGGCCTCTGGTCTCCTGCATTCTCATCCCTGATGCCACTGTTTTTTCCAGGTGCTCGTACCTCTGAGGAGAGATGGCCTCACACCAGTCTTCCTCCCAAGGAGGACAAGAGATCCAGATTGATGGCCTGTGCAAGTGTTCTGGGCAGCAGGTGGGTTCACTGGAGAGGTTCTCTTCCTCCCCCAGAAGGGGTCATGTGCTCCTCATTCATGAGGCCGACCTGGAGCTAGTAACTCCCTGTGCATGGCCTGGGGGAATGGAGAGGGCGAACAGAAGGGGTCAGAGCAAGCAGCTACAACAGAAGAAGGTGCTTCCACTTGCTCTCATAGGTCCAGCTTTGAGTGAGGTGATGAAGCCTCTTACACATTATTCTCATCTTCTCTTCCTTCCATGCCTATGCAAAGTCTCTCTCCTTCTTAATTCTCAGCTTCAGTCCCAACCCATCATTAGTATTAGTAGTAAATATTTATATTCTGGTAGCACCCAAAGGGCTAGGGCTGCTTTGTGCCAGACACTTTACCAGGCCCGCTGACGGGAGGGTGAGGGGGGTCAAAGGGGGCAATTGCCCAGGGGCCCGGGCAATTTAAAAGGGCGTGGGGGCCCCCAGTCGCTGCTGCGAGCCCCAGGCCCTTTTAAATTGCCCGGGCGGGCCGCAGGGTTCCTAGGCGCGTGTGGGGTAGTACTGGCAGTGGCAAAGGCAGCCGGGAGGGCATGTGGAAGCCCTGGCCATGCTGGAAGAGCGTGCCCAGCAGCGCAGCTGGCAGCAAGCTCACTGGGCCCCAGCAGCGCAGCCAGGAATTGCTGTTGGCGGGCCTCCACTGTACAAACAAACCTTGCCTTGAAATGTCGCTTTGGCTCTATGCTATAGCTCCAAAGAACTTGGCTTTAGAAATCATTGTGCTACAGGATTCTTTTTTGTTTTCCTCTCAGCTGGCTGGATAGACAGAGCCGAAATAAAGGCTCCCTCCGGTTCTTGTTCACATGTCACAAGAAAATGTATTAATGAACCAATAATCCCAGAGCACGTTTGTTGCTTGTTACCAGCAGTTAATCTTCTACTGTGACCTGTTTGCTACTTGACCGCCCAAGCACAGAGTGACCACAAGCCATTGCTAGGCTGTGTTTAGGGTTGACTGGGGTGGAATGAGGAAGGGGACTGCTTGCTGTGAGCAACTGAAAGGGTTTGATTCGCCCCTACAACCACAGGGGGTGCAAATAGCACCTCCTGCACTGATGGGGCAGCTGCACCCGAGAGGGGGAATTGGCTTTTGGGGAAGGCAGCACTGACCCCTGACCCCAAAAACATTCTCCAGGGGAGGGCTGCTTTAGCTTGTGGCTGGGCACAGGCTGCATGGGAGATGGGCTTATTCGGGGCACCAGCTGGGCACCCTGGCCCTTCTTCCTGCCCATCCAACCACATTCATTTTGTGGGCTGTACCATCCACTCCAAGAGAGGTGGGGTTTGCAGGTGGCTTGTGATGCACCTTCAGCCTGGATTCTTCCAATAGCAGTGAATCAAGCATGAAGGGCTCTGGCCCCCTAAGCCTCAGTGAAGAGACCAAGAGGGATGCACGCAGAAAGAGAGGGATCTTAGGACAGAAGATGCTTGCCATATCCCTCCCAAGCCCTGACTAGATCTTTGCAATTGCTGTGCAGTTGTGTCTGGCTTACTCAGGTGCTAACAAGGTCACTTGCACAGCGAAGGCAGATGCGGGGGGGGGGGGGGGGGGAAAAAAAAGGGAAAACTAAGCAAAAAAAAGGAAGGGGGGGAAAAAAAAAAGGGCAGATGCACATCACTGAAACAGAGAGGAAAGAAAAGGTCAAATGTACCTTTTGAAACAGTAAAGGAGTATTCTGACCTTCCAGGCTGGGTGAATGACCAAGGCTGAATCCCAATAAAGTCAGGCCTGTCTTTGTGTGATGCATGTGTCCTTTGCTTTCAGTACTTGAGAGGGTAGTGACCTGCCTGTTAAAACCAAAGTAAATATCATCCCCTGCTGGCCCACTCCCTGGTATGAGCAGGGCCGGCTCCAGGCACCAGCTGAGCAAGCTGGTGCTTGGGGCGGCAGATTGTTGGAGGCGGCATTCTGCCCAATCCTAGGGCGGCACGGCCACTTTTTGTTGTTGTTGTTGTTGTTGTTGTTGTTCTTGTTCTGCTCCGGCCGCCCTGTAGGGGGCGGCGGCGCGGAGAACCAGAGCGCCCTGCAGGGCAGTCCTCTTCCTTCCCTCCCCGCCGACCGGAGCGGAGCCCTCGCGGCAGGCGGCAGGAGGCGGCGCAGCGGGAGGGGCCGCGTGGCAGCGCCCCTGCTGTAGCCCTGGCCGCCCCCTTCTCTCTCTCTCCCGCCCGCTCCCTCCCCCTTTCCCCTCTGAGCCGGTCCCCCTGCACCCACGCTCCGGCCGCGCCGCAGGTTTTTTTTTTTTTTTTTTTTTCCGTCTCGGCTGCCCCGTTTTTTTTGTTTGTTTGTTTGTTTTTTGCTTAGGGCGGCCAAAAAGCCAGAGCCGGCCCTGGGTATGAGGGCAATGAGCAATAGCACTGCAGAGCTCTTTATACACCAAACGGTGGTCATGTCCTGTCTTAACTCCCAGTGCATATTTTAAGACCAGCAAAGTCCTATCACTTTTTCAGTCTCCCGCCATTTAATTTAAAAGCATAATCCCATCCAGGGATCCCTCTCATACCAATGTTCCCTTTCTTCATGTAGCTTCTCTCCAGCACCTACACACATTCCCCAGCCTTGATGGGAGTTTTGGCTGTATCACAATGAGCGTCTTGTTGTAGGCATTTATATGTAGCAGTCGTCGCCATTTCTCGCTGTCTGATAACGGAGCTGTAATGGGACAAACGTCTGTCTTCTTCTGGTGGTCATCTACTTGGCCATTCCTCTGACCTGGCTGCTAGTGGAGTTCTCCCTTTCTGATGTCCTTCAGAATTTTCTGTCTGGTGCCAATGGGCCTCTTCTCCTTTTCACAATGTCCTTCTTCATATGGTGATGATACGTATTGTCTGGCTTTGGGTCACTCCATAAGACTGATGGGAATTGGCCCTACAGGCTCCTCTTTTGGTTGTGATGCATTCGCTTCATTCCAAAGAGCCTGTTTCTAATCCCAGGCAGTTTCAGTGGTGGTCCCAGAAGAGGAGCCACCTGGATTGGCAATATTTTATGTGCCCTCATACCTTGTTGTGAACTCAAGGACTTTTGCCTGCAGTCTTATTTTGAGGGGAAGGATGTCTCATGATTAAGGTACTGGACTGGAGAACTGAAGTCATTCCCAGCTCTGCCACAGACTGTGTGTGACCTTGAGTGAGTCACTTAATCACTTTGTCTCCGTTCCCCATCTGCAACATAGAGATAAGAACACATCCTCTCTCCAACCCTTTGTCTGGGCTATTAGAAGGTAAGACCTTCAGGACAAAGCTGGTCTGTGACTTTGTGTATGACACCATCAAGCGCAATTGGGCCCTGCAGATGCTACTGCTATACAATAATAAGTCCCTGCTGGTGGAAGGGAGTGTGCATTCAGTGCTATGGGTTTGCACTTGTACATGTGGTGAAGATAATGAACATCTTACAGGGCTTTTAGTAAGTCACAAGTGGAATGATGCAGAGGAGACACAAGGCGTTAAATGCAGCGGCTCAGAGTTTGGCATGTGAATTCATGTTTTATGAGCATTTTCTCCATGCAGACCACTTCAATAGCAATGACTGTACAGTCCAAAAAAGTCATTAGAATCCAGCAAATACAGGCCCCCTTATTTATTAGAAAGTTTCTCTGTATTAATTTCTCATGGAAGAGGGTTTCATTAGGCCCTCTAGGCTGGTATAAAGAGGGGGGAGTCCTCCACTCGAGAGTTAATTTCTTGCCCTGTTGTTTTGTTCCTGTTGCTCAGACACAGGGGCTGCTAACTGCAGTGAGAGAGAAGCCTGTATTCAAGTCAGATTTTTTTTTTTATTTCCTGCATTTGAGCAGGCCAGAATTTATATCACTCGGGTCTCCTTAAATTAGTCCAAGAGGATTTCATTTTACAGGCTTGCTTGACTGGGATCCTTTTGGCACGATGGGCTCAGCTTTGTATACAACTGAGATTCATATTTTATGTGTGTATAAAAATCCCGGCCATGAATCTAGCAGCTTAAAGCTTCACCTTCCTTCTGTACGGCTCAATTCAGAGCTCACCGCGCGTTTCCAAAGGGGGGCTCTCACAGGCAGCTGAGCTTCCAGGGAAAACGGCAGGAAAGAAGGGAATGACTATCAAGGGCTACTTAGCTCTTCCTGTCAACCACAGGCAGCTTTTGAAGCCGACAAAAAATGTGGCTACTGGAGGACTTTGATTCGCGATGGGCCATATTTGGGAACCTGTCCTGAATCTAACAGAAGGGTGTTATTGATGGGGGTTGTGGCTACCGCACTAGACTAGGGATCTGCATTCAATTTCCAGGTCTTCCACAGATTCCCTTGTGCCCTTGGGTGAGTCTCTTAATTTTCCTGGCCCTCTGTTTTCCATCTATAGAAGGTAACACTTCCTCTGTCTGACCTGTCTATTGCGACTAAGCTCTTTGGGGCAGGGAATATCTCCTTCTACGGGCTTGATCAGCACCTCACGCAACAGTGCCCTGATCTCAGTTGGGGCTGTTAAGCACTACCAAGTTACAAATCCTAATGAATATTGCCAAACAGCAATGACCAGGGAGGATATGGAAACAGATTGAAGGGTTAAATGGAAGTAAAGACAATAGAAGCCCTCTCAGTGCTGGCCTCACCAGGCTTCCCAAGAATTCTAGCCCTGCATGTACCACCCAACACCCCAAAACATAACTCAGGTCATTTTAGTTCACAGAGCTTACAAGGAGAAATAAGAGCCCTGCTTGCCCCTCCACTTTGGTGCCAGTTAACATCAGGTCAGATTGGACAGACACAACAAAGGCTGCACTGATTGTCAGGGACTGTTGCTGTTCGTCTAGGAAAGTCTATTTAGATGACAATGTCGGGCATTTATTACTGCAGTAGAACCAAGTTGGACACATGGGTGCCTAGCAAGATGCTCAATGACTCCCCATGAATGTTGGGTATCAGAGTCTCTGGTCAGCTGTTTATTGGCAATGGAATTGACCCATTTACCAGTCTCTCTTGAATAGCTTTTTTATATGACTTACCTCCTGAATCAATGTCAGACATGGAGACACCCTCATCTTCTCCCAGCACTCCCAGAAGTCCGTCCTTTTTCTGAATGGCTCAGTATTTCCAGGAGTGATGGCAGTCTAAGCCAGGCAGCCAGAGCTGTGCATTCTGACTGATTGGTTCAAGCAGCCTGCGTCCAAGGTGAAGTGACGGTTCTTTTCAAGTTGAGAAATCAGTGCTTGCCTGTGCGCTTTTCCCAAATCCAGAATGAATGAGCCTGCTGCCCTTCTATACCTTTCACAGACATATCCATCCACTTCCAAAACCATCACATCTTAACAGGATGCATGTGAGTGATGCTAACAGCATTTACCCTAACTTCCCCTTGCACCACACCAGGAATAAATGGAGAACTTCAGGGTCCAATGTTCTCAGCTGAGGTTTCTAGCAAACCCGTTCCCGTGTACGGTTTCCTATCAAAACTAGAGATGGGCCAGAGCCACAAAGTTTAGATCTGAATTCCAAATGTCCCCAGAATTTCAGGGTGATTTTGGTTTGGCCCATTAGAGAGCTAAGGGCCAGCCACAAAATTCAGATATGGCTCCCCGTCAGAATCCAGACCTCGCAGTTGGATGGCAGGTTTTGGTTTGGGCCCCACTCATGGCTTTGCATAGGCTTCAAGATGAAAGTTTGGTGACTCAGTTTGATTTTTCACTTTGAGGTTTTTCTAATTCTTGAAGTTCCACTAAGGAGCATCAAGCCAAAAGGGATCTGGATTACAGAAAGGGTTCATACGAACCCCTCCGGCCAGAGCAGTGTCACAGAGAGCCAGTAATAACTGTGGGCATGTGTGTACAAAATACTAGAAATGTTACATCCTGGGACAGCATTCAGGGTCTGTTCCTCTACCATTCTGGGGTGGGAGGAGAATACTGACAAGCACAGCAGATTGAATTGAGTGAAATTGCGCACAATATGGGACAAAGAGCACAGGGAGTCAATCAACACTGTTGCAGTTTCTGAGCAGTCAGGAATAGAAGGACACAGATGTGGGATGCAAGAGGAATGAGTAGACGCAGACGCAGAATGCTGGATTCCTGGGCTGTTTTTTCCATCCATTAATTGTGCTGTCAAATGGGGGATTTTGATGGCAAAATAGCAGCAAAGGTTGGGATCCTGGGTGCAAGCCTCACAGCCAGCTGCAGTTTCTCTCTGATGTTCCTCCCCAGACTGCAGGTCTACTGTGTGAGGGATGTCACTCCAGCTTTGCCTACCTTGGGGATTTGCCCCAGTTCCAGTTGCTCTGGCACAAACCCTGTACAACTACACAGGACTTGTTATACTGGATCAGACCTGTGGTCCATCTAGCTCAGTATCCTGTGTGTGACCCTCACAGCATCCCAATGCACGAGGACCTCGGGCTCACTGGGATCTGGTAGTGAGTTTCAACTAGCCAGACTGACTAAGTGTACCTCAACTCACTAATGTCATAACCTGTATCTAGAAGGTGTCATGTAAGATATCAATAGAAAGCTAATATCATTCCGATCATTAATATTAGTGCGTGGTGTATGTATGGAGGAGAAACTCAAACTTGCAACCGTATTGGGATTTACGTTATCAAAGTGTGACTACCAGGCAGGGCTAAAGTTACCCCATCCTAGGCTAAGAAATGTGGTTCTACCACCTTGAAGGTAAGAGACAATGGGAACATAATTTATATAGAAGGTAAACAAGGCCAACATGGGGAGGAGAGAACCACTCAGAATCACAGCAGGGGAAGAGATTGCAGGAACTGATCAATTTGCATTTTAGCAAAGACCAGCATGGAACTGCCTTCACCAGGAGACTCCATGTCACCTTCCTCACAGCTAGAATGAACTTTACTTCACTTCAGAAGACTGCATTTCTAAGGGTCACTGGGCTATAGAAGAAAGGGGCAAAGAATCCCAAGTTATCTTTCACCTATGACAAAGGAACCGAGCACTTTGGACTTTGTGGGAGGGCCTGACCAGAGGGGGGTCAGACATCTTGCTGGAAGGTAGATCGGTAAGGAAACTACCTTGAACAAAGGCTGTCGCTTGTTGTGTTAAGTTTTAGACACTGGACAGTATTATTTTCTTGTAACCATTTTTAATTCTATCCTTCATACTTGAACTCACTTAGAATTCTATTAGAGAGACAAGATGGGTGAGGTAATATCTTCTTCAGCTTTGCGTAAGCTCAAAAACTTGTCATTCTTATCAACAGAAGTTGGCCCAATAAAAGATATGACCTCCCCCACCTTGTCTCTCTAATATCCTGGGACAGACACAGCTACAACAGCCATGCCTAGAATTAGAATTCTATCTCCCTTTGTTAATACACTTGTTATACTTTTAATCTGAAACCACCCACCGCTGTGTTTGAATCGAAGTGCTAGCTAACTCCAGTTCCAGTGGTGAGCTGTGCACTTGGTCTCTAGAGGAGCACATGAACCTTAGTATTCCTCCGCATGGTCCAGGAGAGGGCTGGCCATTGTTTGGGGAAGGTTTGGGACGAGGGGTGTTGCAGTCACCCCTGCATAAGGTAACTGGAAACTAGAGTGGGGCTGTTGTATTATAGGCAGGCTGCTGGAATCAGAGCTTCTTAAGACACAGCCGCTCAGTGCAGGCTTGTCTGCGGACTTTGACCCACAGCGACAGAGCATTTGAGGTGCCCAGGTTTACGGGGCAGGCGGTGACACAGCCCCTTGCCGGTTTGGATGGCACCCCAGCACATGACACTGTCTGTGTGTGCGTGTGGTGGTGGTGGGGAACAATGTGATCATGTCATCAAAGACTATCGTAATGCATATGCACAAAGGAGCCAAATTAAGCTTGCACAGCCCCAGTCTCCTTGTCCAATGAGTCCCAGCCACATTCACCTCCCACTCACTCAGCATAGGAAGTTTCAACCCAAACAACTGAAGTTCAGCAAAGTGATAAGTAACTGAAAACAGGGTCTGATAATGGTTAGCATCAGTCTACCTTAATAATAAGCAGTACTTCTGGGCCCCCCATAACAACTCGGGATATTCTTGCTATCCATATTAATCATCCAATCCCTCTTTGAATCTTGCTAAATTCTTGGCCTCAACAACAAAGGTAAAGCTGCTATTTACTCACATGCAGCTTAGCCCTGATTCAAGCAGGGCATAACTCTTTTGGGGAACATCATGGGTTGTCTTGTTTATACTGGTCCAGCTGCTGTAAGCAAGGCAAACCATCAGTGCAGACAAGCCCACACTCACCATGGCCCCAAACCAGATCCACACGCTGCCTCCTTGGCCCACGTTTGAATTTCTAGTAGTGGGGTTTACAGAGCAGTGCTCTGCTGGATTTATCATGCCAGTTGTTAAAGCTTCCAGCTGCTTAAATTTACTTTCTTGTTTTCTCATTTTCTCATCTGTCTTTTCAGTGTTCTTTACAACAAAATCCACATGGTCCTCTATATCATTAACTCTACGGGTGAGTTAATCAAATTTAGTGTCAGGCCCAGCTATCGCTGTTTGAATGTTTCTAATCCCTTTGGAGGGGGATACAGGCCACGTGCAGACTCAGCCAGTCTTTCCACTTGTTTTTTGGTGGTAGGCCCTGGTGCGACTGGGATTCCGAGGGTCAGGGCTATTGGTCATGGACTTGTTTGGGAAGCTGGCTTCACTCAAGAGACAAGTTGTTCCATGCTCTACCTGTGTTTTACTCATTTCTGTTCAGGTCTTAGTTTGTTTCTATCACTGTCTGAACAGTTACGGACTTGGGAGGCCAAATGGTCTAGTGAGTAGAGCACTGGTCCAGGAGTCAGGACACCTGCCTTCTATTCCCAACTCTGCTGAGTGACTTTGGGCATGTCCTCCCGCCCTGTGCCTCTATTTTCCCTCGTACTCTTTGTCTTGTCTATTTAGATTGTAAACCCTTAGTGGCACCTCCTGTTTCTTGCTGTGTATACAGCACCTAGCACAATTGAGCCCTTATCTCAGTTGGGACCTCTAGGTGTAATGCAAATAATTACAGAGAGGACTAGAGTAAGTGATGAAGATTTATATCTCTTTCTTCCAAGGATCGCACCATGCTTTGCAAGTATTAGTTAATTCCTGCAAAGTAGGGAAAAGATCTCAGAGGCAATTCACCCAGGAATGAAATGCAGCCTCCTCTGAGGTAGAGCTCAGCCACATATAACAACACACAGCAATTTTATAAAGATTTAGGACAGGAAGTGTTGCACTGAACCTGGAAGGTTATAACTTAACAGTTCAGCTTTAGTGGCTGAGAGAAGTGAAGACGAGTGGCCGCAGATTTGTTCTGATCTTGTAAGATAGCAAAATCTGTCACGTCCGTTACCACCTGGGGAGAAACCCTTTGGAATATCTCAGCCACCTTTCTAGCTCTGGATGTCTTTGGTGGTGGAGGGTTGTCATCTAACCAGACTTCCACATCCGTTTGTATTGGGTGCTGCTGGCAATGTCCCGTTACATGCTGGGACGTGACCACATGAGTCAATGTCATATGGCCATGACTAAGAACTCCCCCACATCAGAGACCATCACAGAGTGACACTGCACTTGATGACTGAACAGGTGGGACTCTCGCTGGCCCAGACATTCTCAGCAAATGATCACTCAAGTGCGTCTCAGGCCCTTGGCTTGGGGCACCCTTAATTTTTTAAACACCAGCCTTTTTCCTACAGCTCTCAGCCTTTCTTCTTGGCTGCTCCCTGCAGAAAAAGGCTCCCCTGGCCAAACTGCCTGGGAATCACATGTGAACTGCATTCTCTTATTCTTCAGCAGAGTCATGTCACTAAAGTTACTTGCTTCCCACAACAATCAGCTGCTGAGGTGGCTTGGCCCTCTAGCTAAGCCCCAGAAGTCCACCCCTTCCAGGGTAATCGGGTCCAGGGGAAGATCCCATCCTCCTGCCCAAGGCACAGAACAGTCTCTTCTTCCTCCCTTTAATATCAGGGGGTCACTGCTTCATCTCACCAGGTGGCAGTACAGGGTAATTGTTCTTTTCTATAGGCTCCCGACACAGGGAACCTGATGAGTTGGACAGTCTGCTCCGATAGCCAAACCAAGAAGAGGACTCTCTCTTTCCCAGGGGCTGTTCTACCAGCCTGCCTGGCTGGCCTCTCACTTGTTGAAGAGTCCAAACACCACGGTTCCTCTCCATAGAGTGTCTCTGTGCTTGGCTCTTCCTCGCCAGAGACTCGCCAAGCTTCCCCCCCACCCTCCTTCAACAGCCATGCAGTGTCTCTTCTCCAGCCAGCCTCCTTTCCTCTCCCAGGCCTGCTCTTTTATGCCCCAGCACACCCAGCTCCTAATCATCTGCTTCCTTGTCAGGTGACTTTGCTCATTGCCTCCACCTGGGGAGGTAGGCCAAATCTCGCACACGTGCGCCTGTGCCCTTCACCCTCTGAAAGGACCAGCTCACTCTGTGACAATGGCTCCAAACCCAAGTCATGAAAATCAGATGAAGATTTCAACCTGAATCTGGATTGTCCTGTAATTGAGGAAGTTTGGATCTGTTGTTCTTATCTGGCACATTATAGGAATCGTTGTAAGCCACCGAGTTCAAATTCAGATCTGGATGTGAGCTTCCCCTGAGAATGGGGGTGGAAGGGCAGTGTCCTATTTAAACCCATCTGCTTTGCCAATAATTTTCTATTTGTTTCTCATCTGTTATTGGTGTGTGTGTGTGTCTGTGTGTGTAACTGATCTGTATTAAAGCCAGAATTTTCCATAGGTGCTCAGATACCATGGCAATGGGCGTGGTATAAGAAACTAAATAGACAGTATCTTCCATGATAGTCACCTCTTGGGTCAGGCAGGAAATATAACCTCCTTAGTCACTCCAAGGGCTTTCTCAAAGTGTTGGCTGCATGATATCAAAATGTTGCTCCAAACAATGCATTTCCCTTACAGACGAATCATCTAATAACCGGCTTTGCAGGTATGTTGTGGAATCCCCTAGACTGCAAAGATGGGGATTGCATGTTTCATAGACTTGAATAGAATAGACTTGACCGGTGCATGCACAAATCTCTGTCTTGTTGGGTAAGTTGTGCAGATGCACTTTTGCTCATGAAGCTAGAAAATGTGGGCCTTTAGCCTTTGCCTCAGTTTCCCTCTCTGAATAATGGGGATATTAATACCTTCTTCATAGGGATGTTGTGAGACTTAGATTGTGTTTGGAGATTCTTGGATGAAAAGCAATATGTGCTTGCAAAATAATACTTACCTAGTGATTTTCAAGGGCAAATTGTTTGGCAAATGCTATCCAGTTAATTCTCATGACGTTGCTGTGAGCTAGGCAGTAGTATTGCCTCCATGCAGTAGCTGGGGAAAAGATGTAGGGGGGCTGACCATGGGACACAGCAGGCCAGGAGTCAATGGCACAACAGGGACTAAACCCCAAGCTGCTGTTCCAACAGCTTGTCTGTGCCTCCCTCTATAAGTAGCATCCTAATTCCCAGGCTGGGTCCTGTAGCAGGATCTCCAAGGTTCCAGGCATTTGACAGTGTATGGGGTGAGCTAAGATACTGTCTGCTCTGCAGGTATGACGATACAGATGTCACTGGTAAGGGGTGTGTGTGAGGCTTGGAAATCAAAGTTGGAGACACATGGTGCAGGGAGACGTTCAAGGGACCAGGGTTCGAAATTGGGGTCACAGGGGTTCTAGAGTCATTAGAGTGGGGATAGAGGTGACATCCAGGATGTTCACCCTTATTTTGCTATAGGGCAGTAGACCAGTTATTCAGCGGGTGTAGATCAAACTTCAGTGGAAACGCACTGATTAACACCAGCTGAAGATCTGGTCCCTGATGGGAGATTGTGAAGCATATGGAGCAGGGACTGTACCCTTGGCCTAAACTCCAGCCAGTGCAGAAGTTTCCCCTTCTCTTGACCCAAATTTGTTTTCTAATCTAAGGATCATATGGTGTCCCTGCTGAAGAGCATCTAAATTATTGAGAAGCGCAGCCTGTCACCTTGTGCGTTCGATTTTGTGCATCCCCATTCCAAAGAGAGACTGGAGCTCAGTACTCTGCCTTGTGGGGTGAAACATGCAGGTAGGGGCTTGCGGGAGCTTTTGTTTGGTTGCTGCTATTACGAGGCGTTATACATTGAGGGGCTTAGCAGCATTCCAGGGGTTCTGCTCTGACACACAGCACTGCAGCTCAGAGCCAAGGGAACGGTGTCGTGCAATAAGGTGTGTGTGTGTGTGAGAGAGATATGTTTGAGGTGTGAGATTTTTTGTGTGTGGCTGATGTTCTGTATGTATGTGTGAGTGCGAGGTGTGAGATGGTGTGTGTGTGTATTAAAGAAATGATGCTGCGGGCTTTGATTCTGGATAACTGCCTGCAGGTGAATGAAGAGAGAGAACGGAAGAAAATGGGGAAGGGACCGGAGGGAATAGCAGCAGCAGTAGAAAATGGGGAGAGGGACAGAGGAAAAATAAGAGTGGGTGAAAGAATTGGAGGGAGGGGGGAGAGAGCGCAGGAGGGGGAGTGAGTGAGAGACAGAATGGGAGGGGGAAGGAAGAGAGGTAAATAGGGATGAAATTGCAGGTAAAAATAAAGCCGAAGAAGCCCAGGTGGAATTCAGGCAAACTCTTCTCATCAACACCGCTCCCCCCGCCTGTCATGGGAACTGTCACACGGGCTCGGCTCATAATGAAAGGAAAAATATTTTATTCAGATTTATTAATTTGAAAATGAAGCCCGCCTGTCGAGAGGGGGGCAGTTCTTCTCAATCTGTCATCGTTGAACCACACGCTCCTGACACCGGGATTCATTTGTCTTGTCGGCTCTGACAGTCGGATTCTCCCAGAGCTCTTCCTGGTGGAGCGCCCTGGGATTTTAAACGGGATGAAACACATTCCGACAAGGAACAGCCTCTTTATTAATGCAAATTACACGCAGAGGCAAGAGAGAGGGAGGGAGGGCGGGCGAGTGACGCCGGCCGACCCTCTGGTACCTCTCCCTGTAGCAGTCATTTGTTATTTACATTTATTCACATTTTTCAGTTTTAATAAAAGGAGACCTGGATTTTCGGTGACATTTATGGACAGTTTGTTTCCAAAAAAATGATGCTATCACCGCAAATATATGCAACAATATCTGTCTATCTCCATGCCTGCCCTCCCGCCGGCGCTGGAAAAAGCCAGCTAGCAAATGGGCTTTATATGGCACATGGGGGCTAGGACAGGCACTTGGCAGCACAATGGGTAGGGGTGAGAGGTGGATGTTTTATCTCTTGGCAGGAGCTGGCCTATGAGAGCCTCAAGCAGCTATGTGAGGTCCCAGCCGAGGCTCAGCAACGGACAGCCTAATGCCCCTCCTCTGGCAATGGGGTGGACCATGGAGGGGACACAGCTCGGGGTCTGCATGCCTTCTGGCAGCAGGCCAGACCAGAGAGTAGAAGGCAAATCCCCCTCTGGCTCCAGGAGCAACTCTGAGTGGAGAGGCTGCTCCCAGGCCGGTCTTCCCAGCCCAGCAGCAGGACTGGCTGAAGGAGGAGTGTCTCTTCTGTACCGGCTCTCCTGACCAAAGAGCGGAGGCCGACTCAAGGCCAGAGTCCCTCACTGGCAGCTTGAGACCCAGAAATGGCCCCGGCGAGCGGAAAGCACCGTCTGGGAGCTGGAAATGGGGCAGATGAACACTCGTCCGCCTTCCTCCCCCCATTGCACCAGCACAATGCAAGGCGCTGAGAAGAGCAGCTCCCCTGTCCTAGCAGAAAGAACGATGCCCTCCCTCCATGATAAGCAGATGGCAAGGAGGATGCTAGGGAAACACAAGGAGCTGGCAAGGGCACGGGTGGAACATGGGTAATAATCTCTGTGCAGGCACCAGCAGGACCAAACCAGCCTTTGAACCAGGGCTCCCTCTGCTGGTGGGGCTAGTTGGAGAATGTTTCCCTTGATTGCTAGCAGCTTGTCCTGGCTAGTGTGGGGGTTGTCAGGTCTCTCTTGGCTGGTGTTGTGAGGTACAGGACTCCCCCAGGCTGGGGCTGAGCAGGAGGACGCTGCCTGGGGAGGATGCTTGCTCACTGCAGCACCAATGTGGCTCTGCTCCCTGGACAGTATTGGAGAATCCAGCATGACCCATGGCCACTCCTGGTGGAGTTCTGGACCATATCTAGAGGGTGCTGAGTTTGCTACAGCCTGGGCTAGCATTGCTGGGTTGTTTAGTTCAGCTAATCACTGCTCAGAAGTCCCTACTTCAATCCCAACCGCTAAAGTCCCAGCCAAGGAGGCAGTGTACTGCCAGCAGGGACTACGGGAGACTCCTGATAGATACAGGAGAGGAGCTTCAACTCATAGCAGCTTCTGTGGTTGCAGCAATGGAGAGGGAAGCCCTGGCCTTGATCTCAGCCTAGTGGAGATGTTAATAGGGCAGCTGTAGTCTTAGCATTTCCAGGTGAGCCTGCAGCATGGTTTCCCCGGATCCCTGGCCCTAGCCATACCTGGTCCCTATCCCAGTAAGGATTGGTGGGACTTGGAACACAGGCCAACAGGGTACCAGGTAACTAACACACCCACTCTGCCACCTGGTGGCAGCTGCAACCTGGCTGCTACCTGCGACCACAATCCACAGAGGTTGCATGCCACAGGAAGTGATCTGACTGACAGTTGTCTTCGGGATCCCTGATTGGCTCCATGATCCAATATAAACCCAAGGGGCGTACCAGGAAGTGTCCAGGCAACAACATGGATCCCTAGCTAGCCATCATGACCACCCTGCTTCTGACCTCCCAGTATTCTCTGACCCCAGGCTGGCTCCCAAGCTCCCACCACTAGCCCTGCCTGCCTTCACCCAGGATCCCAACAATCCCCCCTTCTCCCAGGCAGGGCCAGCTCTGGCTTTTTTGCCGCCCCAGGCAAAAAAGCCTCCCGCCGCCCGCTCCCCGCCCCCCGGGGAGGGCGGCGAGCCCCGCCTGGGAGAGCAGAGCCCCGGCGGCCAGAGCGCCGGGGGGAGGGGGCGGGCCCCCCCGGGGCTCCGCTCTCCCCGGCGGCCAGAGGCAGCGCCGGGGGGAGGGCGGCGAGCCCAGTCGCAGCCCCGCTCTCGGGCCGGAGCGCCGCACCGCCCCCCTCCAGGTGCTGCCCCAAGCACCAGCTTGGTGGGCTGGTGCCTGGAGCCGGCCCTGCTCCCAGGACTAGGGCTTGTGGGAAAGTCAGTGAGGTGACTGTTTGGAATACCCCAATCCCAGGGCTCAGAGCGGTGCTTAGGCAGGTGGGGGAGCTCTCCCTCTCAAGACAGGGAGAGGAGGGCAGCTGTGTTCCCTCCTCCTTATTGTAAATGCTGCTTCAAAGTTAATGGCTATATTGACATAATGTGGAGGTGTGGGAAGCCTCTCTCTGTCTCCCACTGCTGAACTGGACCCCAACTGCTTGTACCTTTCAACCTTAGCCATGGGGTCACACCACATTACATCTCCCAGGATATCAGCAGAAGATAATGCATTAGAGGGAGGATGGTCTAGTGGCTAAGGTTCAACTCTCACCTCTGACACAACCTCCCTGGATGGCCTTTGGCAAGTCACTTAATTCCTCTATGTCTTCAGTTGCTCATCTGTGTAATGAGGATAATAATACTCCCTGTCTCT
This sequence comes from Terrapene triunguis, assembly GCF_002925995.2. Taxonomy (NCBI): domain Eukaryota; kingdom Metazoa; phylum Chordata; order Testudines; family Emydidae; genus Terrapene; species Terrapene triunguis. The sequence goes on along the minus strand of NW_020664561.1, from coordinate 7,533,078 downwards.
TGAGACTGTAAATTCCTTAGGCCAGAGATGGTCCCTTGCTGTGTGTTTGCGCAGTGCCTAGCACCATGAGGCCTCCTGGTAGTGCTGTTAATAATGGTAAAGAGCTAGAAACAGTCTTTTTTTAAAAAAAAAGGCAAGCTGCAATTCCCCTCCATGGGGTCCAGAAGCCGGTTCTGTTAACAAGGGGCCGGCTCGAGCTCCTGTGAGACCCTGTTAGCTCATCAGTGCTGTGTAAAACAAATGCGTATGCAGAGGCTGAGCGTATGTGTCTAATGATGTCTCCACAGTGTAGAGAATGAATATTTAATAGTGCTTGTCAGCAAGATCTTATACAGGGATTTCTTTTCTAAAATGCTTGTTAGCTCTTGTGATCTCCATGGCCACCCTGGTTTTAATATTTGAGTTTCCTGCTGCATTTTTTTCTCCCTACTAAAATGTTGGCTTGTCTTTGTTCTTCTTGCCTTGAGATGGCCAAAGTAAGGTGTGATAGGGATCACACAAATCCAGGGCTTTCTCTCGGTTCCCTCTGCCTCTCTCTCCTTCTCATCGAACAATAGTGGGAAGAGTCCCTCAATTAGAGTCATTGGCAACCCCATCGGCTGGAAAATCAGGGCATGGGGAGATTTTCCTTGGTTTCTTTGGAGGGGCCTGATCCAAAGTGAATCGGAGAAAGTGGGAGTCTTTCCGTTGACTTGGATCAGGCCCCAAATGTAGAGGAAACAAGTTCTGAACTGGACTATATGTGGGTCGCCCAAGCACCCCCTTGTGGCTCTGTTTCCCCTCACCAGGGTTTTCTGTTTCTCCCAGGGATTCACAGGGCTCAGCCCTCCACCTGGGTCACTCTCGGACTTCAACCCCCATTTGGGGTAACAAAAGTCCAAACAAACAACAAGGCTCTTCCCTTTTAGCCAGCCTTCTGGGCACAGTTCTCCACCCCCTTTACATCTCTCGGCTCAGGGATACAGCACAGATTCCCAGGCTGTTTCCCTGGTACCCTCTCCTATTTCAGGGCCTTCTGTAGAAGCCCAGCTTCCTTCCTCCCCCAGCCTCTGCCCTTTTATGAGGCCCAGTTGTTTATCAGGTTGTCACCTGATCCCAATCAGTCCTGCCCCCTTAGGCTGAAGGCAGCTAATTATGACCCAGGCAGAGCTGGTCCGATTTCCCCTTAGAAGGGCCAGTCGCCCTGTGAGGTGGACATACCAGTATGTCTATGGCATTTAGGGGCAGTGCTAACAACATTCTCGGGTTCACCTGGTTACGTGCTAAGGCAGAACCCATGTAATCAACTCAGCATCTGACCGGCGCTCAGCTACGTCCCGGATTGAACAGTGGGGGAAATAGAGCATTTAGAAAAGGTTGGGAAGAAATCCTCTAAGGGCCTGATTCTCTACATGGTACAACCACATGACTCTCGTTATCTGTAGCTGATATTTCCACGCATGTGTTTAACCATGTGTGACTAGGCCCTGCATTGTAGAAGGGTACCTAGCACTTCACAATCTGCCCGCAGTGGCCACTCTGTTGTTCTCACTTTGGGCCCATGATGCCCCTATCTTTGTCCTTTCACCCACAGATACGATAACCCATTAATGCAATGGGTAAAGCGAGAAGTGTAGCAAAAGGGTGGAGGAGGAATGAACCAGAGTCAAGGACTTCATCTCAGGAATCATAGCCAATTCTAGGTTCAGGGGAGTTTGCATTCAGGGCTCGGAGTGAGCTCCCAGCTCAAATGGTCCATTGTTACCTATAGCGCGCAGGTTCACCTATGCATTTGCCTTAAATGATGAGCTTAGCCCCAGTGTGAAATGATTGGTAACCAAGCCTCCAGCCAGATGGAAACTCTCTTGGTTTCAGCTTTCAAGACAACGCCAAGCTATGGGTTGAGTTTGCTGAGGTTCACAGTCCTTGCAGTGAACCTGGGGAGGCATGGCTAGGGCCTGAATGCTGAGCAAGGCTAGTTCACTTTATGATCCGGAGCTAAAACTAGGCCAGATGTGGTAGGATTGGCTAAGTTTCACTCTGCGTTTTTGGGATTCCTTCAGCCCTTTGTAACATTTATGGGGCATTAAGTCTGTGTCAGCTGAAACAAAGAAATAAAGGCTTGGTTTGAATCACTCTACATCCCTAACAAATTCCCATAATGTCCAGCTCACATTATGCCCCAAACTAGACCATAGCTATGGTGCTGTTAAGCTAATGTCTGCAAACAGTGCTCTCCTGCACGCTATGCCCTTGGGCAATTTATGAAGTGACTGGTACATCCAGTTTATTTGCCCATTCGCTGCTACCTGTGTGGACCCATTCATCAACTCAGAGCCACACCTTGGTCTTCTCCCTCCTCGTGAAACACCTCAGGGCATGACTCTCCTCACATATACTGATTTTTCACCAGTGAAACATCATTGGCTTCACGGGTGTTACTCCCACTGTGAACTAGCTGGATGATAGCCATCAATTCCTTCAGTAATAACAACAAACGAAAATGTGTAAGGATCCCTGTTGCATGCTTGCTTTGTCTAAAAAATTTGTTTTAGTGTGTCGACAGGCTAACCTTCCCCCTGCAATGGAGAGACCCAGACACAGCAACCTTGGGCTAGTGCTGGAGGTCTAGAAAATTAAGCTGTCCCAGAAAGGGGGAGGCGCAGGAATCATTTATGAATGTTTAAGAAACTTTGCATAACAGAAAGTATGAAATAAAACCAGTTAGGTGGGGCAATTCTGTATTTCCAAGAAAAGGAAATACAGAATAAGTATATAAATACAGAATATAAATAAATAAATAAATGTATATAAATACAGAATATGTTCTACATACTGAAAATAAATAAAAGGCATTTAATCAATATATGGCTGTTTGTAACAGGCGTCCAACAGTAGCAATTTTAAATTGCTACCCACCTGGTCTAGCTTTGAACCATTGACTTAGAGGTTAAAGCTTGAGACTGTCCTTTAGAAGCACAGTCCTGTGTAGGCAGGACTCTCTCCAAACCCCACAAAAGTCAGTGGGAGTCTTTACGCTGACTTCGCTGGGCTTTGGATCAGGCCCTGGGGGCGTTCCTAAAAAGCCACTTTTGCCCTTAAATTCCCATTTAATTGCAAAGCTATGGACAGGGCTCAGCACTGATAGACGAGGCTCACGATTCTTGGTAATGTGTTTCCCATCTGCAAGCTCCCCACCCCCTAGACCTACTTATAAAATAATGTACATTGCTCCAGTTTTATCAGCTGCATGGCAAAAAAAAAAAAAAAATCCATTACGAGAAATAAAGGCAGGTGCAGTTAGGTGCAGCAGGCACTTGCTCACTTTCTTTCATTCTCTCTCTCTCTCTCTCCCTTCACTCCTGGTGTTTGCTAGTTTGTATGATTAATTTTATCAATTTTCCTGACCTGCTTTGCCACTGAAATAAATATGACAGCTGCAGTGCTGCCTCAATTCGTTCTCTTGCCAAGTGAGCTGCTGAGATGTGTTTTCTTGTTGATCTCAGACTTTGGTAAATATCAAGTAAATAGACTGAAGAGGATTCATTTCAGCAGCTTGGCGCATCAGGACTTCAGACTGAGGGCAAATCCTCCAACAGGAAAATGAAAAACGAGAAATTCCTTGCCATGCCCCCGACCCCAAAATTTCCAAAGTCAGTATGGCCCCTGGCACTAATTAATCTCTTTGCTGGATGTCTCAGCAGAGGCTAAGGCCATGTCTACACTACAAAATTAAGTCAAGCTAACTTATGTCAGCATGCAGCCACTGCAGTAATTACATCACTTGTGCGTGTTTACATTTTGCTCCTTGTGTTGGAGGTTTGCGACCTCGCCAGGAGCACTTTTATCTATTGTACTGTCGGTGTGGAGCCTTTGTGGGAAGGCTCCTGAAAGCCAGTAACAGTCGACATAAGCAACACAGTGTCTACACTGACAGTACAGCAACCTAACTACATCAATCTGGACTCTATGCCACTGGTGAAAGTGGAGTTACGAAGTTGGCATATGTTGGTGGGAGAGAGATTTAAGTGTAGACACTTCCACAGTTAGGTCGATGGAAGCTGCCTTGCTTTGATCTAACTCTGTAGTGTAGACCAGGCCTAAAGACTTGAATGGGTCATGGAGAATGAACATCCTTCTCAACCTTTGATTTGGTGCTTCCAGGTCAGAACTGGGAATCTTGCACTGAAATTGCTTTTTCCATGGACCAACAGATGACTTCACTCAGAAGGCTGGTCAATCTGGTACCTTTCACCAGACCTCCCACCCCATCCCTGTGTTTTCAGTTGTCTCTATGTAAGCAGTTGGTCTCATTTTTCTTTTTTGCCCCCCCTTCTTTCCAGGGGGGAAAACATTGTTTCCTTTGTGATGGGGCTCTTTCAGGGGGAGTTTCTCCATTACCAGCTTGGGGAGGCGGGGGGCGGGGGTGAGGCCTCTGGCACCAGGACCCAATTCACTTTAGAAAGAACCAAAACAGCTCCCAAGATGAATGTGCCTGACCTTTGCAACCCTTCATCACCACACATGATTACAGCTGGCTGATATTTTTCAGAGGATTAGTTTGTTTGCAGAAAAATTGCAGTTTCAGGTCAACTGAAACTTTTGTGAATTTGAGTCAAATTTGGCAAATGCTTTCAGACAAAAAAAAATGGAAAAAAAATCTAAATGTTTCTTTTCAACCTTTTCTGTACAAAACATTTTGATTTTTGTTTTAAAATGTTGTTCTGTTTAGAAATTAGGCTAACTTTAATATAAAAAGTAAACAAAAAAGGTTTTTAAAAAAGCCTACCCCGAAATGAAACAAAAGAAAAAAACTGGAACAAATATTGTTTCAGGTTTAACAAAACATTTCATTCTCTCTGAATGAACTTTTTTTTTTCATTTTTAATTCGAGGAAGAAAAAATGAAAAATTTTCATTTTGGGTCAACTTGAAACAATTTATTTTTCAATGTGGCCCCCAAACTGAAAAATCAATTATTTGCTCAGCTCTACTAATAATAATTAGCACTCATCAAACCTGGTTCTGGGACCTCACTCAGACAGGAAGGGATAGCTCAGTGGTTTGAGCATTGGCCTACTAAACCCAGCATTGTGAGTTCAATCTTTGAAGGGGCCATTGAGGGATCTGGGGCAAAAATCTGTCTGGGGATTGGTCCTGCTTTGAGCAGGGGGTTGGACTAGGTGACCTCCTGAGGTCCTTCTGACCCTGATATTCTATGAATAGCCCAGGCTAGTGGTAGGTGAAAAACAGTGGTGTTTGCACAAAAACATTCATGAAACTGTTTGTTTTTAATTGAAATTCAACATGTTGATAAAAAATTTTATTGAAAGGTCAGATGTTAAAAAGTTTTGCCCAGCTGCAGCCACAAATGTTTTATCTTTTATTTCCCCCGTTGAAATTCAACATTTTGAAGAAAAACAAGTGGCAACATTTTTTCCAGAGTCTACCCATGACTGCTTAGCCCCATTTTGAGGTTACTCCCTTAAATAAGGACGATTCTCGTGAGATGTGATCTAGTACTCCGTGTGCTTGCTTTCCATGGAAATCGGTGTGATTTAAGCATGTGTTTCAAGTTAAACGCGTGCTATAATACTTTGCTGAATTGCAGTCTACTGAATTCTGTCTCTGTTGAAGTCAATGGGAGCTTTGTCATTATTGTCAGCAATGCCAGGATTTCACCCTATGGGTATGTCTTCATTGCAGAGGGGACTCAGGCTTTTACCATGATGCTGCCTCTAACCCTCCCTCACCTCCATCCACACATGAAACCCTGTTACCTATGTTTTGTGGTGTTTTCAACCTGAGCTAGCTGGTGCAGCTGGGGGTTAGGGTAGAGGTTGGGTGCCACTTTCACTCGGGCTGGTAACCATAGGCGCCAACTCTGTGGGTGCTCCAGGGCTGGAACACCCACGGGGAAAAATAAGTTGGTGCTTTGCACCCACCGGCAGCCAAGCTCTCCTCCCCGCCCCACCTCCCCTCCCCTCCCCTCCCTTCCCCTCCCCTCTACCTCTGCCTCCTCCCCTGAGTGTGCCCACGTCTCTTTAAAGCAGCAACGAACTTAACTTCTGTAAGTGGTCAGTGAGAGGGATGGACACTGCAGGGAGCGGGTTTAGGGGGAATTTGGGACTGGGAGGGTGTTGCAAAGGTAACTGGGTGGTGGAAGCCAGGGGGTGGCCTGCATGCTTGTCTGCCGGCTGTTGGCGTCAGGGGTGTGAGCCATAGGTGCTGGAACTAAGGGTGCTGCTGCACCCCCTGGCTATACAGGATTTACAGTTTGGTTCAATGTTCTCTCAGCTCCCCCATTATACAAATTATTCCAGCATCCCCTGGTGTGAGCCATAGCAGCTTAGTATTTAAGGCACCCAGAGTTGCATGGCAGGCAAGAACACAACCCCTTACTGGTCTGGGTTGAACCCCAAAGTGTGCCAGAAATCCTAGCAACGCATATGAGGGAGCATAGCACCAGTGAAGGCACAGCCACCTACCTACTTAGCTAGGTACCTAAATACCTTAAAGGATCTGGGTCTAAATCACTGTGTTATGATTACTATTTATGATTAGTATTGCAATAGTTGCCCCAGTCAGAACCAGGCCCCATTTTACTGGTGAGATGATCCAACTATTGCTAACCCCAAATCATGAGCCTGGTCGCCAAAATCATGAGATTTAAAAAAAAAACATGTTTCCAGCTTCTACATTTGCAAAGAAAATTTTGAAAATGTGACCCAAATGTAATCGATGTAGTCTTGCCTTCTTGAGTTCGCAGATAGACAAAATCACTAGCTCCAAGAGGTATGAGCTGTCCCCTTTATCGCTCGCTGTTTGAAGCCAGTTCAGGGATGACCACAGGTGTCTTGGCAGGTCAAAACCTGGTGAGCAGATGGTTGGATTGCTGACGAGAGAGGGATTAACGACTGTTGTCACTGGCCACTTGTTATGCCAAGCAGATTTCACTGTCATGTCCTGAGGTGGCAAAAGTGACCATAAAGGCATCTAGAAGACAGGCAAACTGGCGGGTGGTTGTAGAGGTTTGAGTACAGAGGCAAGTTGCTGTTCTCACAGATCTTGTCCAGGAGCATGATGGAGGTTCCCTCATGGTCCACGTAAAGTCCCAGTAACAATGCGCATAGCTGTTAAGTTCTACATTGACCAGCCTTGTGTGAGATGAGTGACACCAGACAGGAGCAAAGTACAGTGGTGTTTAATAGCAGAGGGCAATGGTTGATGTTCTAAGCATCTGGGT
>NW_020664561.1:7512942-7522854 GCF_002925995.2 Terrapene triunguis | reverse complement strand
CCTCCCACCCCCAAACTCCATCCCAGAGCCTGCACCCCTCACCCCCTCCTGCACACCCACCCCGTGCCCCAGCCCGGAGCCTGCACCCAGCACCCAAACTCTATCCCAGAGCCTGCACCCTGCACCCCTCCTGCACCCTAATCCCCAGCCCAGGACCTGCACCCCAGACCTCCTCCCCCCACCCAACCCCCCTCCCAGAGCCTTAGGCAGGTGGGGGGGGGCGGGTTCTGGGCACCACCAAAATTTCTACAAACCTGCCACCCATGCGAGTGGATAAGGGTCGGGGCAGTCAGGGGACAGGTAGGGTCCTAGGGGGGCAGTTAGGGTGGGGAGTTCTCAGCAGGGGGGCAGTCAGGGGACAAGAAGCAGGGGGGGTTGGGGGTTCTGAGGGGGGCAGTCAGGGGGTGGGAAGTGGGAGGGAGTGGATAGGGGCGGGGCTAGGGCGGGGCTCCCCCCCCAGTGTCCTCTTTTTTGATTCTGGAAATATGGTAACCCTAAGCAATACGACAAATAAAGTGCAATCCACTTTTATCATAAAATCCAATAAGAATGAAACTGAACAACCCCTTTGAAGGCAGCAAGTACATTGTGAATTTATGAGCTCATATCTTGCACAAGACAGAATAGTTAAGGGGGGGAAAATAAGGGGCTAGTACGAGGGATAGTAAATATGTTTTCAGTAATGAAGAGACCCGATTACCCTTTTTCCCATAAAAACATGCAGAAGAAAAAGAAGCTATAAAAATTACTCTCAAATGGACTAGTGTGTCTGCACCTTGCAGATCCATGCAAATTTGCCACCTGAGTAGCGGCCAGCGTGTTTAGGTTCAGTGAAGATGGCTGGGCTGTGTGAGGAAAAGGCAATATTTACTTACATGCTGAAAAGCACCTTCCTTTACGGCTTCCCGACCCCCAGGACACAATGGTTTGCCTGTGACCATAGCAACCAGCTCATCTGTGAAAGATCTGTATTGTGCATAGCACAGAGGCACAGGCAGCTGATGGCATCCACGGACACAGGTAGACAGACAGTACAAGAGTGAATGATGGGTGGATAACAAGAACATAGTCCTGAATAACTCAGAGTTACTGAGGTAAATGAAAGGTGTATGAGGAGAAATGCTCAGCTGACTGCGATGTGAATGTGCAAAGCATTACAATGTACCACGTCTGCTACTGTTGCACATACAGTGTTATTCCTGCTGTACCCAGGCAGGCCTGTCTGCTCTCCTCGCTGATGCTCACATTGTTGGAGATTGGTGTGTGGCTGCATTTGATAAAAAAGAAAAAGCAGCAACACATTAACTAGGGCAGGGACTGCATGTAACCAGCCACCTGACCCATTCTGATATATAAACAGAGATAGTGCCTCACTCCAGTACACCTAAATGCCAACCAGCTTCCATTCCAATGCCCACAGGTTGAACAATGCATAGTGTAAGCATGCTCTCAATCTGAAAACCTTAGCAGTCCTCATTTATGGAAATCAACCTACAGAGGACCCTACACTCCCACACTAGCACCAGTACCCACTGTAGTTCCATGTGCAGGGCGATAAAGGTGCAGGTCCATGGCTATCTTTCCCCAATCCCTTTTTTTATGCGGCTTCTGAAATGCAACATTGTAACAAGACAGTCTTTCCCTTGAAGGGCCAGGCAGCCTAGGGCCAGGCACCCCTGTTCAATTAGCCCCAATATGTAACACCTGTTCTGGGAACTGGATTTAAGAAGAAGGAAGCCCAGCCATGGAAAGGAAAGCAGAAGATTGTGAGGAGTCAGAGGAAACACAAGGCAGGCAGAGGGCCAGGGAGACTCCAGGTAGGAAGGCTGGGGAGTAGTTGTTTGAGGCAGATCAGGGAGTCCACCCCAAAGGCATCTGGGAGGGGAGCTATATAAAGGAGCCTGGGAAGGGTGACAGCTGAGCCCAACAGGTGTGCAGAATTAGAGGAGAGAAGACAGACCCTTGGGAAGGAGGGGCTGGGCCCGGTTGGAGACTGGGGCAAAACCTTTGTGTTGTGTTTGCTTTGGACTTGCATACCCTGGCAGGGATGAGCTTCTGTTCTTGACCTAGCTGGAAGGCCAAGTCACTGCAGCAAGCCCCCTGTCAGGGATTTCCCTGCCCCCCCGCCATCCACCCTTTAGTGCTCAAGTAGTTACATCGCAGTGTTGCCAGTTTAGACATTTTCCGAACACCCCCTCTCTAATTTCAATTCCTGGCCAAAGATTGTTGGAGTAAGGAGTACAGAAGTAAGGAATTTGGAGTAAGGAAATTGGCCCTGACCATGCCTCCCTTTTGGAAGGCCACACCCACTTTTTCCAGGGTGCTACTGAAAAGTGAGAGCGCCCAGTGTACTTTCTTATGCTAGATTGACGAGCCTTCTGTTATCAAACTTCTGGGTATTTATAGACTGTGATCAAGTCACCTCTTAACCTTCTCTTTGATAAGCTAAATAGATTGAGCTCCTTGAGTCTCACTATAAAGTATGTCTTCCAATCCTTCTCATGGCTCTTCTCTGGATCCTCTCCAATTTTTCAACCTCTTTCTTGAATGGTGGCAGCAGAACTAGACACAGGATTCCAGCAGTGGTCACACCAGTGCTGAATACAGAGGTAATATAACCTCTCTACACCTACCTGATATTCCCCTGTTTACACGTGGTCACAGCATTGCACTGCAAGCTCGTGTTCATGACTCCCAAGTCATTTTCAGAGTCATCACTTCCCAGGATAGAGTCCCCCATCCTGTAAGTATGGCCTGCATTCTTTGTTCTTAGATGTGTGAGTTTACACTTTGCCTTATTGAAACATACACTTGCTTGAACCTAGTTTACAGAGCAATCTCGATTTCTTGGTATCAGTGACCTGTCTTCTTCATTATTTACCACTCCCCCAAACCTTTGTGTCTTTCTGTACACCAGTGTAAAGTGACGGTAAAACACAACTGAATCAAAATGGCTGTTATGTGTATTGTGATTGCAACTAGGGGACCTGGCCACATGTAACAAAGGCAGTGCCATCCCCATAGAGCTTCCAATCTGAGTACTGATTTACACCCACTGATGCTAATGACTCCTTGAGGTGCAGGGCAATGGGGAATCTGGCTGGGGGTAGAGAGAAGGTGATGTTTCCAAAGTTTCTTTCTTCAAGACTCCTGCTGTCACATCATCTTGTACCACCTTTACTAGTTGGTAGAACTAGACTGTTGGGCCAGGAGGAATGGAAGGGAGCAAATGTTTTACTGATCATTAAAAGATGCATGTGGGGGTGATCCTGGTAATTACAGACCAGTAGGTCTTACCCTCATAACAGTACGCTGGATGAAATGAAAGTTAAACAGATGATCATGAGATGGTAGGGGGGAAACTGGAAAAAGGAGGTAAAGTGATAAAAATTCTAAATTGGTCAGATCTAGGGAAGGTGATGAGGAAGGTCCAAGGAGCCTAACAAAACTAGACTATTGACTGGCAGAACAGTCAATGAAACTTTGGAAGGAATTATTTGAACTAGTCATACACCTTTTCTGGTTTCTAAATTAACCATAATAATTCAGGGAAAAGACCTGGGCATCACTGAAGACAGGTCAGTGAAGACCTCTGCTCAACATGCAGAGAAGGTCAAGATAGCTAAGGGAATGTTAGGATGTGTATAATATTTAGTCTTGGTAGAATTCAACTCTTTTTGATAAGTAATAGATAATATTGATTGTTTTAAGTGTTTTTTTTTAATTTATTAACATTTTCACAGTTGCAGGAAATTACAGTGGGGTCAGACAATACAGAGGGTCAGACAATTATTATTTAAAGACGGTAGCTGTTGAGTTTCAAAATGTTAAAGCTTTATAACCATCAAAACGCACATTGTCAACATTACATGTAAAATATACAAAGTAAATATGCTTAAACCAAATGCTAAGTTCTCACGTAGCGTTTGTCTTACTTTACCTATCTGTAAATTTCAGTTATCAATGAAAATCTTTTTTTGTCTGTTTGTGTGTGTGTGTGTACAGTGAAATCGACGCTTACTGACATTTACCAATAAAAATCTAATCCTTCCAAGCCTAATAACATTATAATGCCATTCTATAAATCAATGAGAAGGCATCACCTGGAATACTGTGTTCTTTTTTAGTCACATCGTCTCCAGGAGATAGAACAGCAATTGAAAGGGTGCAGAGATGGGCAATGAAAATGATTAGAGGCCTGGAAAGAAGAGAGACTGAAAAGGTTAGGATAGTGTAATTTAGAGTGGAGATGAATGAAAAGGGACATGACAGAGCTACACAGATTAATGAATGGAACAGAGTAGGTAAATCAGGTGCTCCCATCTTTCTTTCTCTCTCTCTCTCATTACATAAGAACCAGGGGGTTGCAACAGAGTTTAAAAGGTAAAATATTTAAAACTAGCATACGGAAATATTTTTTTTTTTTTTTTTTGCACAATGCATATCGAACCTGTGAAGTTCATTGATCCAAGAGCTTAGTATTCAGGGATTAGACTTTTATAAGGATAATAAGTCTGATTTGCCTCCCACATGTGTCAATGTAAACCAGGAATAAATGCACTGAACTCAGTATAAAACATGAGTAGGTCAGAGAAGAATCATGCACAATGAGAATGCACTGTTACCCTCGTACTTCGGGGTAAAAGCCAACTGCTAGATGGTAGAAGTTGGAAGGAAACTTCGCCACCTGGAAACCTCCCTGGCTGGAGACAGGCTACCAGCGTAATGGGCTACTGATCCAATCGGGATGACAATTCCTGTGTTCCTCTTCTGGCCCATCCGAAAGCACAAAACTCAAAATCTCCTGAAATAGCCTATTTTTGGCAAACCTAAGATGTTAAGAGTTTGGCTAACCTTTGGATGCACATGTTTTGGAAGTTGATTTGAACAGAGAGAAACCTCCAAGTCTTTTGGATGTTCACCTGAAGCTAATGCGCAACAAAATGAATGAGGTCTGCTGTGCAATATTTACATTAATGGAATTTCTTCCGGCTCGGTTGCTAAAGAGCTCCTTTTTACCACCCCTCCCTGCTTTCTTCACAGTAGCTGCAATTGGTTCATAGCTTTTGGGTGCAGTTTGTGTTCAAGTGCAACTTTATTTTCTATACCTCTTTCATAGGAATCCCCAAAATGCTTCATAGAATAATAAGAGAAACTTAGAGTTAAAGGCAAGGAAGAAAATAGATGCTTTCAGATGAGACTGAAATAAGAGCGGAGCTACTGAAATGCTATTCTGTAAACTTCAGAGAACGTTCTCATACTGACAAGGACCAGCCTGCATCAAGGGACAGTGAGAAAGCTAAATGAGTGGCGTTGAGAACAGGGACAAAGCCCTGCAAGAATAGCTGGGAAAAGTCCTTAATGTGCTTTGAAAACAAGGAGGGAAATTCCTAGCAGACTCCTGGAAGGGGTGAGGAAGTGGAGGTGTCTGAAGAGGAAGGTGATATGCTCCTGTGTGTGTAGACCTCCAAGAGGGAAGCGTGGCCTTGTGGTTAAAGCACTCTTGGCTCTCAGGGGGGCTGGATTCAATTCCTTACTCTCATACAGATTCCCTTGGTGACCTTTCCATGGGAATAATGATGCTTCCTTTAGTTATCTTGCTTGTAAATTCTTTGAAGCAAGGACCGCCTCTTGCTATGTGTCTGTACAGTACCTAGCACAAGGGGGACCCGATCTCAGCTGGGGTGGCTAGATGCTAAAGAAGGAAAGAGAGCAGTAGAAATCCAGCATATGCTGGCACATGGAAAACTGAGTTGTGGAGACACTATAAAAAGGCAGTTTCACTCAGATGCAACACTGTGTTGCAGGTAGAATATTTTCTTTTTAAAAAAACCTCTTAGGTCAAATGCAGCTGTGGGGTGGAGAATGGTAGCCATCTCTCACCTTGTCCAGAACTTTGAACAGCAGAACCAATGATCACTTATTTATTTTTGTACCCAGGAGGTATAAAATGGAGATAATCTACAATTCTCCCTGAATTAATTATACCTCCCTGCCGCCTCAACACAATCTCCTGGCAGAAAAACTGCCTTCTATCTTCCCAGCTCTCTTCCTTTTGCTCTGAGAAGCAGTATAAAGACCGGCTGCCTTCACAGCTGCCTGTTGAGTCCTGAGATTAGAGTTTTCCCTGAGGCAATAATTTATGGGGATGCTAATTGGGTTGGCCAGTACTGAAGTGGTAGAACATTCCACTGCCAACCTGGGGGGGAGAAGAGAGTTCAGGCATGCTGGGACCCAGGACTGGCCCTAGACCAAATAGTGCTCCAGGCAAGGTGTATCTTCGGTGCCCCCCTCCACTTGTTAAACTTTTGAACACCTTACTTTTTTATTGCATTTGTAGCCCATTTGCTACACGATTTGCATGCATGATTTATCCCTGTCATATAAGACGATAAATGTGCACATTAGGATCTTCAAATCTGTATTTATTCATGCCATATATAAGAAAATAAAAATATTTGTTTCCTCTAGGCTTATAGAAATTTTTTAATTTTAAGAATAACTGAAATGTACTAATATCAAGAAACTGAACTGTGCACCAACATTGGGTGGACAAGTATTAAATAGTATTACAGTAGGTGACAGCCTTAGAATGTTATCCCTACTCCTTTAGTTCAAAAGGTCGCTTTTCTTGCCTCTGCCCTCATGAACTGAAGCACAATGTCAGAGAGTTCCAAAGACTGGCCAATGGCATTTTCAAGTGATAAAATTGCAAGCAATATCAGTCTCTCATCAGCCGTTGTTGATCAAAGATATGTTTTAATGAGCCTGAGATTTGCAAAGCTGCGCTCACCACTCGTGACTGTGACCGGCAGCATGAGCAGAATCCTCAAAGCATCCACACATTAGGAAAAGTGTCCTTCAGCTCTGCATCATGAATAAATTGGAGAACTCGGAGTGGAGAGTGCTTCCCGTGTTGCACAATGTGACAGATGTTGTCCAATTTGACATAGAGGTCTTTATCATTGACGTCCAAACATTCACCATGTGTCAGCATATGGTGAAGGTCTGTACAATTGTTCAAGAGTGTTTTCCTGTCCGCTAGCAACTTACTAAGGTCATACAAAGCCCCCAGGTCTTTTCGTGGTTCTTCATTTGTCCAAACCTTTCTTCAATGGACACTCAAGCAGTGTCAATGAGTGAGTAAAAAACCTCCCTCTTGAATTTTTCTTCCAAGCTTCCCATTACCTCATCTCTGCCCTCGTAACCAAACTGTCTCGTCTTCTTCTGAATGCGAGTTTCCTCGAGGACAGGCTCAACTCCTAAGTTTTCCTCTATTTCTTTGGCAGCAGTGATGGCATCTACAAATCCATTGTTCCTGTAGGCCACAAAGAAATCAAGGCAGCTTCTCATCAAAGTAATAGTGGTCATGATGTCAATCGACTGAGTTTGTTTACAATGTTTACTTGGAACAGGATATTGTGCCAAACCACAACTGAGACCAGAAATTTGAAGTCAGTGATCTGCTTTGCCAGGCTTTGCGCCTTCTGTCGGATTCTGGCCTCGGCTTTATTAGACTATGCTAGTTCCATCAGAGCATCGTAAACCTCAGTCACTTGATATTACACTGGCCTTACACTGTCAATGTGACTCTCCCAGTGAGTGTCACTTAGCGGCTTCATGGTCAGATTTGTAACACTGTCCATGAGGATCTTCCACCTGATAGTTGATGCTGAAAACAGGATGTATATCCTTTGCAGTACTCCAGAGAAAAATACAGAATCTAAAGAAGCTGACACTGCATCTGACACAACCAGGTAGAGGGAATGGCAGCCAAAAGGCATGAAGAAAGCTTTTGGATTCAGCACAAGGATCCTTGCCTGGACATCATTGTTTTTTCCCTTCATGTTCACGCTGTAGTCATAGCCTTGGCCACGGCAGTCCTGCCATGCTTTTTTATTCTTATTCAAAATGTTCAGAACTAGTTCTGTTAGGTCTTTTCCAGTAGAGCCATCCACAGACTGGAAGCAAATAAAATGTTCCTTTACTTGGAAACAGCCATCCCCGTCATCAACAAATCTTACTGTAAATGACATCGTTTCACTGTGACTAATGTCGGGAGTGCAGTCCATTATTACGGTGTAGTACTTTGCTTTGCTGAGCCATATCAATATGTTATCAAGCACTTTCCTTGCGATAAGGTCAATCAATTAATTTTGAATTGTTTTGCTGCAATAATGGTCCATAGCTTCTTTACGAACTACTCAATGTAGGTGTTCACACATGACATCGTTGTATTTCCCAAGGAGCTCTACCAAACCAAGGAAATTACCATTCTGTTCAGTGAACAACTTATCCGATGAGCCCTGGAAAGTCAAATTATTCTTTGCAAGGAAGAGGGTAATTGAGATCAGATGCTGGAGCACATTCCTCTAGTGTTGGGTTTCTATATTAAAAATGCGCTGGTTTTCTACGTCTATGTATTTATTTAGCTTGAGCCTGGACTCGACCTCCATCCATTTGGAATAGGCCATAAAATGGCTGGCTGTCTCATTAAATATGTCCTTTATTAGTCGCTACTTACACTCTTCAAGTCTTAAAACACAAGTACACTTTCACAATTACACAATAAAACAAGGTCCACAGTATCACAGCTGGGCTCTCACGTCACTTCAGCTAGTTCTTATACCTCACTAACTGACGGTGATGCCCTGCTCTTTATATACCCGTGAAGGCATGGCTGATAACATTCTAGAAGGTTTGAGGAAAATGTAGTTCTCAGAAAGTGTGGAAGTTTCCACGAGATTCTACAAAGAACATTCTAGGAGGTTAGTGAAAAATGAATCCACATACAGAATATCTGAAACATTTTACTTTCAAACATTCTATTTTCCCTTTTGTCACTAACAACATAACAGCCCGAGTCGGGCCCCCACAAGCTAGGTACCCCAGGCAGTCACCTGGGTCACCTGCCCCTAAATCCGGCCCTGCTGGGACCAATGTAGCCTGGCCTAGAGGAGAATGGGGATGCTGCAGGGAGACAGAGATGAGATCTAAGCAGATCTGGGGATCTTGACCCAGATCCTCAAAGGTACTTGGGCACTTAATTTCAAAGTAACTTTGAGGATCTGGACCCTTGTTCCCAGGAAAACTATACTTTATTCATTTGAAAGATTGCTCTGGGGTTGCATGCTTCAAATCCAAGATGGCAGCTAATTGTTGTCTCATCAAAAAGCTTTTTATCAGCAGTAGAGTTGAAGCTGTGGTTGGTGGGGAAAATTTATCCCAGAAATATTAATTTTTTTCTTCAAAAAAATGTGCTGGCTGGCTTCAAGGGCACTTGAAAAATTAATTTTTGTTTCAGTTTTAATCTAATTGAATTTAAAATGTTCAGTTTTCTGGGGGGCAGGTTTTTCCTACAAAATTCTCTTTTCTATTCAAATCAAAACTTTTTAAAATTTGCTTTGAGGAAAACTTGAAAATTTTCAAAAATATTTTTTATATTGCCTAATTTTTTTTTGTTAAAATTTTGATGGAAAAATTTTCGATTGGCATAATGTGGCTCACAGGCAAGGCCTCCCTCTTGGAGTCATCTAGGGAATGTTGCTCTGCTACATTTTTTAACTTTATACGTCAATGTAAAGAATACTACAGGAAATACTACAGTCTTCACCGAGAAGTCTGAAGGAATGCCTAACATAGTGAATGCTAATGGGACAGGGGTAGGTTTAGCAGATAAAATAAAAAAAGAACAAGTTAAAAATCACTTAGAAAAATTAGATGCCTGCAAGTCACCAGGGCCTGATGAAATGCATCCTAGAATACTCAAGGAGCTAATAGAGGAGGTATCTGAGCCTCTAGCTATTATCTTTGGAAAATCATGGGAGACGGGAGAGATTCCAGAAGACTGGAAAAGGGCAAATATAGTGCCCATCTATAAAAAGGGAAATAAAAACAACCCAGGAAACTACA
>NW_020664561.1:7498936-7509942 GCF_002925995.2 Terrapene triunguis | reverse complement strand
GCAATCGGCCGAACCTGCGGACGCGGCAGGTAAACAAACCGGCCCGGCCCACCAGGGGCTTTCCCTACACAAGCGGCGTCCCAAGTTTGGGAAACACTGATCTAGACCATCCCTGACAGGTGTTTGTCTAACCTGTTCTTAGAAACCTCCAGTGATTGGCATTCCACAACCTCCCCAGTAACCTATTTCAGGACTTAACTTTCCAACTATAAGATAGTTTTTCTCCTAATATCTAGGATTGGCAGAACTAGATTTTTTTTTATAATTGTGATGGATAATATCAGTGTTTATTTTTAAGCATGTTTTTCTATTTTTATCTATTCAAATTTTCACGGTTGTGGGAAATTATGGAGGAGTCATAGAATGGGGGGGGTCAGAGAATTATTTGACTGTAGACACTGAGATTTAAAAAATTAAACTATGAACATCATATGTCAAAATATACAAAATAGATATCCTTAAATCAAACTCTAAGTTTTCAAGCAGCATTTTTCTTACCGTGCCTATCTGGAAATTTCTGTTATTATCAATGGAAATATTTTTTCATCCGTGTGTGTGTGGGGGGTGTGTGTGTGTGTGTGTGAAATTGACACTTACCGACATCTACAGATAAAAATTGAATCCTTCCAAGCCTCCTAATGTCTAACCTAAATCTCCCTTGCTGCTGATTAAAACTATTACTCATTGCCCTACCCTTGGTGGACATGAAGAACAATTGGTCAGCATCCTCTTTATAACAGCCTTTCATATATTTGAAGATTTTCAGGTCCCCCCTTCTGT
Source organism: Terrapene triunguis (assembly GCF_002925995.2). Taxonomy (NCBI): domain Eukaryota; kingdom Metazoa; phylum Chordata; order Testudines; family Emydidae; genus Terrapene; species Terrapene triunguis. The sequence continues at coordinate 7,509,162 of NW_020664561.1, read as the reverse complement.
TCTCAAGACTAAACACACCCAGTGACACTTGCCTTTTTCTCAACTACATCACACTGTTGACGCCTATTCAATTTGTCATCATCTTCTTCTTTCTTTCTTTCTCCTTTATGCCGCTTTTCCTGGTGAGGGTCGCGACGGCAGCATGGAGAGTAGGGAGGACCAGACCTCCTTTTTCTCTGCAACAGGTTCCAGCTCCTCCTGGGGGATTCTCCAGCATTCCCAGGCCAGTCGGGAGATATAATCCCTCCAGTGTGTCCTGGGTCGGCCTTGGGGCTTCTGCCAAGTGGGACATGGCTGGTAGAGTTCCAACGGAAGTGTCCCGGGGGCATCCTTATCAAGTGCCCCGAACCACCTCAACTGGTTCCTCTCGATCTGGAGAAGAAGCAGCTCTATTCCAAGGCCCTCCTGAATAGCTGAGCTCCTCACCCTGTCTCATAGAGTAAGCCCAGCCACCCTAAGGGAAACCTCATTTCCGACCCTTGTACCTGCGATCTCATCCTTTCGGTCATCACCCAAAGATCATGACCATAGATGAGGATGGTGACGTACAGTGACTTGTAAACCAAGTGATCCACTATAACCCCCAGATCCTCTTCTGTCCTATCTGATGTCTTCCTATAGAGTCTAGAGCACGTGAGCCCCAAAGATGTGGGGGCGGGGGGGCATGGGAGGGCTCTGGTCTCCTGGAGAGATCTCTGTAAGTGAGAGGTGGGACAGTCCTAGACTGATGCTTGAATTCAGATCAGAACCTGATTTGGGGGGGGGGGGATGAGCTCTATGGGAACGCTTCACTGAGCTTTATCCTGAGGGAATCACAAACAACTCATGTCAGCCGTCTGTGGGTCCCACAACACTAGTGGAACCCCCGGTGGTACGGGGTTGCTCAATGCTCCGGGATGTCCGGTAGTTGTATAGTGAGCACAAACCTTTGGTGTGTAAGTACCGCACTCCCATATCACAGAGACCAGATAGGGTGTACAAGTGAGGGCAAGCAACTTTTGTGAAGGCTCTAAAGGAGGCACTGTAGCCATTTGTGGAGTCTGACACAAAGCTGTTTAACAATCACACAGTTTGCAAGCCAAAGATTCTTTTTTAATGGAAAAAAAATAAAAATACTTTTGAATTTTGGTCAAAATATGGAATATCAACATTGATAAAATGTTGACATTAAGAAATTTCAACCTGTAGTTGTTTCATAAAATGGAGGGAAGTCATAAAAATGTCAGACATTTCCCCTTCTTTTTTCATTAAAATTAGAAACTTAGTCAAAAATTTTCACTGAGAATTCAAAATATGTTGACTAATTCTGAATGGCAAACTTAACACAGGAGCCCTCGCTGGCAGAAAATTCAGGGGAAGTTTCAGAAGAGCAGAACATAACTATTCAGGAAGGAATCTGGCCAGGAAGCTGGGACTAAAAACTAGATCAGTATGACAAATTCAGTTGTATTTCCATGAAAAGCTTCAAACCAACTGATTTTGTTTTAAAACATTTTGTTTGAAGCATTTTGCTTAAAAAACCCTCCAAATAAATGTTTAATTTAGAGTAGAAATTTTCATTAAAAATCAATAATTTTCTTAAAATTGACTTGTTCTCACAAAATAGTTTGGTTTCAACACAATGGCAGGTTGTTAATGAAAAAAACATTGTGGTTGAAAAATGTTGACTAGTTCTACTAACAATAATGCTATTAGTATTATTGTTAGCACTGGGACTGTTCTGTGTTTGTACAGCACCTAGCATAATGCGGTCCTGGTCCATGACTTGGAGCACCTAGGCATTACTACAATATAATATGACATGCTGGAGTGCAATCCAGACCAGTGCAGGGTTCTGTCACCACTTGCCCTGCAACCTGGCGTGCCTCACAATGTTTTGCTGCTGTAGCTCCCAACCTGGGCCGCTCACAAACAGTCAAACGGCAGGCAGGTCACCCCCTGAGTGCCTGTGTATGGCCACAGCCCTGGTCCAGCAACTCGGATCCCAGCAGCCTGTCAGCAAACACCAGCCATGTTCTGGCTTCCAGCAGCCTTGGTTATTACTTGTAGGGTGACCCCAATGCACTCTCAGTCCTGGATTTTCCCCCCAAAAATGTGTTCTGCACTGTCCGGCCCTCTCCTGGATAGTCCAGATATACTAGGTCCATTGCCCCTCTAAGGGGATCAATATACAACAGTCTGCTCCCTTAACTGGACTTACCCAAACAATTCACAACACGGGGTTAGTTTTAATTAAAGAATAAAACAAGTTTACTTTAACTACAAAGAGATAGGTTTTAAGTGAGTACAGGTATAAGCCATTAAAGTCAGAAATGGTTACAAGAGAAATAAAGATAAAATGCTTCCTAGTACTAAACGTAACAAATTAGACTGGGTTCACAGTGAAGTCCCTTACCACATGTCTCCAGTAACATTGCTGACCAAACTCTCAGGCCAGGATCTGCTCCCAAAGTTCAAATACTGTTTCTTTTATCTTAGGTGAAAAGGAGAGAGTTATAGGGAGAGAGAACTTGAGGTATTTTTGGCCCTCACTTCTACAATTCAGTCATCCTTTGAAATGTATTTTCCTGAGGGCTACCCTGAGTTAAAGTTAATTTATAAAGTAAAGAAGGCGACATGGTGTCTGGTGGTGACAGAGGTTGCCCGTTGTTTCTTCTCACTTCTGTTTGCTGAAATGCATATTTTGCTTTTCTCCTGTATTCCCCTCTCCCTGTCTGAAGACCCAGTTTACAACTTAGATGTAAATTGAGGTAAACACACATTCCTTTGTTCAAGACCTGCTTGATCAGTCCTGCCTAATTGGGGTACGTGGGTTTGACCATGTGCTACCAACATTCCTTAGGGGGAATTCATAACTTTACATATAATGCTGCTACAGGCATGTCGTCATGATATTATTGACCAGTGAGTTATTAGTTTTCAAATGATATCTCCTCAGGCATATTTTGGGCAAAGATTATTACAATTGTATGTAGGATGTGACTACAGGGGTGCATCCCGTCACAAAATGATAATAAAAAAATAACATTGCTATTCCAAAAAGTCCTATGGGATCTTGAATGAGTACAGGGGAGCCAGTGTAAGTAGAGCAACCTTGTTTCACTGCTATGAGAGTGACTCTATTAGCATTGGCGCTGACTCCGTGGGTGCTCCAGGGCTGAAATTAGTGGGTGCTTAGCACCCACCGGCAGCCAGCTCCCCCCTCCCCCCAGCGCCCCCCCCATGCCGGCAGCCCTGCTGATCAATTTCTCCCCCTCCCGTCCATGCGCCTCCCACCCACTGCAGATCAGCTGTTCCGTGGTGTGCAGGGGGCGCTGAGAGGAAGGGGGAGGAGTGGGAACGGGGCGAGCTCTAGAGAGGGGGTGGAAAGAAGCAGGGAAGAGGTGGGGCAGGGATGGAAGAGGTGGGGTGGGGGTGCGGCCTTGGGGGAAGAGGTGGAGGGGGGGCGGGGCCAGGTCAGAGCAAGGGTGGGAAGAGGTGGGGTGGGGATGGGGCCTGGGACAGAGGGGTGGTTGAGCACCCCCTGGGTAGAGAGGAAGTCAGTGCCTATGTCTACTAGTAACTAGCTAGGAAAGTTCAGGACAAGTCAGAGTCAGGGAGGAAACAGGACTATGCCACCAGCTGTCCTGGCATAAAGAAAGCAGCATGCTGCACAATCTTAACAGTGGGGTCTCAGGGGTATACTCCCCTGCTTGCCGAACTGCTTGGAGGAGAACCATGCCTTTCTGTGGCACAACCTCTCCCAGAGCCACCAGGAGGCAGCATGGCTTTGCACTGCCCCCAGAAGAAAGCTGTACCCTATAGGTTCTTCCCCTGCCCTTTGACAAGGGCAGTTTTTAAGAAAAAGTTGGTTTGTGTCACTGAGACTGTGCTTTCAGCAACGGGTCCTGAACACAGGTCAGGGACTGGGGTTTGGGAGTATAACTGCACTTCACAGCCAGCAGAGGAAGCGCTGAGCATCTGTAGTGAGGAAAATTGTAAGGGTTTGTCTACACCAGACAGTCATGCTGGTCTAATTTAAAGTGTGATGTCAAACTGGTTTGGTTGAGCCGGTGCAGAAGGCTGTGTGCACACTCATATTTCAGTTTAAACTAGGCTTGTTTGGGTTAAGCTTCAATTGGTTAGGAATTGGTTTATATAAGCCGCTCTTAAACCGAAACAAGAGCATCCTCTCCCACATGTACTCTGGACAAAGGAGTGCCTGGTTTCAACTATCACTCAGATTCCCCCAAATGAAGTGTCTAACAGCTAAGTTATGTGACTGCCGCTCACTTAAACTGTGAGGCTGTTACTAGTCATGAACGTCCACAGCACTGATTGAATTTGCTTGTTCTGCACATTCTGCCTGTGCAGCTCGTAAGTTAGAAGGATGGGGATCGGGGAGGGGAGATGCACTCCCTTTTTCATGGGACCTCATCTGTCAGAGCTGATTGATTTAGGGGGGATGATTCAGTAATTCTCCTCTGGCACTGGCCAGACCTCACAGTCTCCCTGGTTTGCGGCCACTTGGTGCGGCACCCCCAGTAGTGGTCAGGGGTGCTGGAACAGGGGGGCTAAGGGGCCGTGGCCCTCTCATTTTTAAAAGTGGGAGGGTCTTAGGGGGAAGGAGTGGTACGAGGGCAGGGGGTTGGGGAGAAGGGGTGGAGTGGGGGGCGGGGCCTCAGGGAGAACGGGTGGTGCAGGTGTCGGGGTCACGGTTTGGATACTGGTGATCCCCCCCCCCCGCTTTTAGGGAGTTTCCACCTCTCCTGGAGGTGGTAGTGGTGGGAAAGGTAGCATCTAGGAGCCTGCATAGTTTAGTGGGTGGAGCACTGGGTTCTGAGCTCTACTACTGATCTGCTGGGTGTTGCTGGGCAAGTCACTTCATGCCTCTCTTTCTCTTGTCTATGTAGACTTTAAGAGCTAACTTTAAAAGGTATGCCTGTATGCTCGGGGTTCTACTGATCGCCATATTTGGGGTCGGGAAGGAATTTTCCTCCAGGGTAGATTGGCAGAGGCCCTGGAGGGTTTTCGCCTTCCTCCGCAGCATTGGGCAGGGGTCGCAAGCTGGAGGATTCTCTGCGACTTGAAGTCTTTAAATCACGATCTGGAGACTTCAACAGCTGAGTTAAGGGAAAGTGGGTGGGTCAGCTTTTGTGGCCTGCATCATGCGGGAGGTCAGACTAGATGACCATAATGGTCCCTTCTGACCTTTAAGTCTATGAGTCTATGAGTCTATGAGGTATTTAGGTGGCTAATTCCCATTGAAATCAAAGGGATATAGGGACAGACTTTTGAGTATTTGGGTGCCTAAGTTATTAGATAATGGAGTGGAGCATGCTTGTAAAATTTGTGGATGACACCAGACTGGGGGAGAGGGAGGTGGGTTTACAAGCACTTTGGAGGACAGGATTAGAATTCAAAAGAACCTTGATAAATTGGAAGATTGGTCTGAATTCAACAAGATGAAATTTAATACAGACAAATGCAAAGTACTTCACTTAGGAAGGAAAAATCAAATGCACAGCTACACAATGGGAAACAACTAGCTAGTTCAGGGGTAGGCAACCTATGGCACGCGTGCCGAAGGCGGCATGTGAGCTGATTTTCAGTGGCACTCACACTGCCCGGGTCCTGGCCACTGTTCCAGGGGGTTCTGCATTTTAATTTAATTTTAAATGAAGCTTTTTAAACATTTTAAAAACCTTATTTACTTTACATACAACAATAGTTTAGTTCTATATTATAGACTTATAGAAAGAGACCTTCTAAAAACGTTAAAATGTATGACTGGCACGCGAAACCTTAAATTAGAGTGAATAAATGAAGACTCGGCACACCACTTCTGAAAGGTTGCCGACCCCTGAGCTAGTTGGTAGCACTGTTGAAAAGGCTATCATCATTCTGGGGTATTTTAGCAGGAGTGCTGTGTGTAAGACATGGGAGGTAATTGTCCTGCTCTACTTGGCGCTGGTGAGGCCTCTGCTGCAGTACTGTGTCCAATTCTGGGCGCACACTTTAGGAAAGATGTGGACAAATTGGAGAGAGTCCAGAGGAGAGCAACAAAGTGATAAAAGGTTTAGAAAACCTGACCTGTGAGGAAAGGTTAAAAAAATATTGGGCATGTTTAATCCTGTGGAAAAGAAGACTGAGGGGGGACCTGATGAGACTTCAGATATGTGAAGGGTTGTTATGAAGAGGACCGTGATCAATTATTCTCCATGCCCACTGAAGGTGGGACAAGAAGTAATGGGCTTAATCTACAGCAAGGGAGATTCAGGTTAGATATTAGTAAGCCCCTTCATTTTCAGTTTAAACCGATTTTTACTGAAAACTTCCCAGGTTTTATAAAAACATTTATTCTTTTTTTTTTCAATTTTCACCCTACTTTTGTATCATTCAAATACATAAAAATAACTTGTTTTATTAGGAAACTACAATACATTGCATGAGATATATGTATTATGATAATACATTAGTCAGTGTGTATATGCAAAGCTGCCTGTTGAAGTAAGGGTATGTATCAGTCTAGAAGATTCACACAATAAACACGCATGCAAGCTCTGAAGTGCATTCGCATCTGTATCAGAATATGTTTCAGAACACAAGGAAGTATTTGAAAGTTTTAAAAAACAAAAAACAGGAGAAAAGGATGAAGTTGAGTGTGTGCGCTGCAAATGGTGTGGCCCAATTATTATATGTAAATATTTATAGGCTAATAGTTCTAAGTCTACAACAGTAAACTGTGTATTCAAATGAAAAGTTTTATTGGGGGATTGGAGATACGTTGTTTTATTAAACTCAGATGTGGCATAGTGTTTTGAGTTGTTTTAGTTCTGCAGCAAACCACATTGATGAACAGAATTCAAAGCATTAATCTACTGAATAATTTCCCCCGTCTTTCTGTCCACCAAAATAAACCCCGATATTTACCCACAAAAATTATTAATAGTTTTTTGCACTGATTGTCACCTGTTTTTGTTGTTGTGGTAATAAACACTGATAAATTCCCAGGAAAAATAAAATAAAATAAAAACTGAAAACCAAGGGCCCTAGATATTAGGTACCAGGTTTCTGTCTCAGGGGAGTTAAGCTCTGGAATGGGCTTCCAAGGGAGGCTGTGGAATCCCCATCACTAGAGGTTTTCAAGAGCAGATTGGACAAACACCTGTCAGAGATGGTCTAGGTTTATGTGGGCCAGCCTCAGCGCTGAAGGCTGGATTGGATGACTTCTCAAGGTCCCTTCCAGCCTGACATTTCTACGATTAACACTACTTCCCCTAGCACCTAAGGGTACGTGTACATCTACACCGCAGTTGGCAGCGAGTCTCAGCCTAGCCTGGGTAGACAGACAAACACTAGCTCAGCTCAAGATAGAGCACTTACCGCAGCAGTGTGGACGGTGCAGCACAGGCTGGCTGTCCGAGTAAAATCCAGCCCAGCCCTCTGGCTCTGCACTCAGGTGGCTAACCCATGTCGCTCACCGTGCTGCTGACGCCACACTGCTAGCATGCTATCTTGAGCAGAGCTAGCGTGTGTGTCTATCCCAAGCTGAGGTGTATGCTCCCAGTTGCAGTGTAGACACCCTCTAAGTGTTCCAGGGAGGCTTCTCTTCTCTCCTGCCCATTGGCCTGATGTTGCTTAGTTTGCTAAGTGATGAAATAACAACCCATTGCTGGAAGTTCAATACATTCACAGCAGTGAGGGGTTCCTTGCTGTGTGATTGGTGGGCTGAGTCTCCTTCTTTTCCAGCCTGTTCTCTCACATTCAGAGCCTTCTATTGCAAATTTTGCAATGTAATTTTCACAGAAGTTTTACTGCTACAGCTCGGCCTGTGCTCTCATTCCTTCTGGCATGTGCCTCTAATCAAACATTTCCCCCACGTGCTTTTGCCACCTTGTCTGTTTCCAAAGTCAGGCTGGGTTGAGGCAGCTGCAGCTGCCCTCCCTGCAGTTTGTCCAAAATGTAAATACATTTTATTCATAGGTTTGTGCATTTCCTGGGGTTATGGATTCCTTCAGTTCCCCGGGGAGCTGCTATCTAGCCGTTAATATTACACTCTGGATTGCTTTGGGCTCTGTTGTGTGGCATTACAACTTTCCCTATTGACATCTGTTTCTAAAAGGGTGGAGAAGCAGCTTCATGCTAAATGGCCCGATAAAAATTGAATTTGCCATGAACCACTCTCTGTTGGTGTGAAAAGCCAGGCAGTGCTAGAACAAAGCATAGAGCATATGCTGAGCAGAATGGTCTCGGGGAATTGACTAGATGGGATCTTTAATGTCTAGAATCTCAAACTACACTAGCGATGGGCAAAGCTGAAAAGGTGCCATCTGGGGCAAGTAAGTACACCAGATTTGGCTGGTTAGCCAAATGTTTTCTAGACCATCTGAAAAGCCTGAACGTGCCAAATTTCCTGCTCGGGGTATCTCACAAAAATAGGCTGTCTTAATATTATTTGTTAGAGCTGGTAGGAAAATGGAATTTCCAGCCTGTGTAAAATTTCAACACTTTGAAATTTGTATTTTACCCCAATGTGGGGTGGGGAGACAGAATTTTTGAAATATGTGACTTGCCCTTGGGCAGGAGAGCCTGCAGCCACCCCAGTGCTGAGAGGAAGCAGGGGATACAAATATAAAAGGCTGCAGGAAGGGGTAGGGGTTGGGGTTGAGAGAAGTTGCTGAGATTGCCAGAGGCAGAAGGTTGGTGGTGAGCTAGGGAAACCCAGAAGAGGAGACTGGATGGAGCTGGGACTGATAAAAGACTTTGTGTTTGCTCTGGGACTTTTTTGAGTTGTGTTTTGGACAGGCTCTGTCGCCAGCTTGAGGAAGAGTGAATTTGAGGATTTGGGGCTGAGAAGGCGACGGGAAACTTTGTGAGTTCTTCAAGGAGCCCTGGTGAAGGGGAAATAGAAGCAGGTGATGGCCAGGGCACTACAAAATAGTTTACAGAGTGGAAGCTGTGAAATATTTTGACTTGGAAACACTGAAACAACCTAATTGAAATGTTTCATAATGTGTAATTGTTTCAATTTGTTAATGTCCAAACATCATAATATTCTCTATAATACAGTTAAAAGTTTAAAAAATTATATCAAAACAAAGAAATGATAAAGTTGGAACAAAATTTGCCATTTTGACTTCAAATTGTTTTGAATTTTTTTTTTTTGCCAAACTTAATCAAAATTGACACATTTAGGTGAAACAGCATTTACTGATGGAAAACTCTTCCATCAAATTTGTTTGACCTGCTCTACTGCAATGCAAATAATAGTTCCGAGAGCCCCCAACCAAGATAAGCACCCTCTTGTCCAAGGTGCTGTACAAACACTCAGAAAGACACAGGCCCAGATCCATGAAGGTACTTTAGGCTCCTAACTTCCATTGCAATCAATGGAGACACCTTTGTGGATGTGGGCCAGAGGCCCTGTTTTGAAGATTTCCATTTCATGTCTGAGGAACTGATGCCAATAGTGATGAAACTACTTGCTCATGGACATACACGAGTCTCTGGCAAAGCCAGGAGTGGAACCCAGGTCTCCTTACTCACATTCCAGTACCTGTTTCCACAGATAAGTGTAGAGGTAGCCGTGTTGGTCCCAGGAAATTAGAGAGACACGGTGGGTGCGGTAATATCTTATATTGGACCAACTTCTGTTGGTGAGAGAGACAAGCTTTCAAGCCACATGGTGCTTGTCTCTCTCATCAACAGAAGTTGATTACCTCACCCACCGTGTCTCCACAGATAAGGGCATTTTCAAGTGCAGTGGAGAACCTCACCAAGGATCTAATCCAGCTGCCATTCAAGTCTTTCTGAGTCTTTCTGGGGCTCTCCACTGGTAATTGGATCAGGTCTCAAAAGTATTTAGAACCTTTCCCCTAGCAGTGCACCAATGGGGAGGAGAGGTTTGGTTTCCTAAGAGAGAAAGCTGAGGCCTTAAGAAGCTCAGGAGCTGGGACAGTCCCTGGCTGAGTGAGGTTTCCGAGGGTACCGCTGCAGTGAAATCCCTGGCAAAGCAAATTTTAGAACTGCTAAACTTGGAATTATGCAATAACATTAACATCTTTTCAGGCCCTCACTTAGCCCATCAGAAAGAGCTATTTTTTTGTCCAATTCCATTGTGATGGAGATATGCAGCGGGTCCTGCAGGCCTTGAGGAAATCAGGAAATGCTGAAATGAAAGATCATAAAGTTCTGCTCGTCCATCTGCTTGCTCTGCACATGCAATTAATAAGAGCAGTGTTCAG
>NW_020664561.1:7482139-7483936 GCF_002925995.2 Terrapene triunguis | reverse complement strand
CTTTGACTGAGGATGTTCATTTAGACTAGGCTGAAATGTCTCCAGTCCCCGAGCATTCCTTATGAGGCCATTGTTGTCATGTGCCTTACAGCACTCGCTTGGGCTCACAACTGAGATCAGGGCCATATTGTGCTTGGCGCTGTATGAACACCGAGTGAGAGACAGTCCTGCCCCTGAGCTACAATTTAAATAGTCAAAGGGTGGGACAGAGGAAGATAACGATGGTGGGGAGGGCAATTGCCATAGTGCACAGGGCCCCAGAGTTCTTTAATCCAGCCCAAATGTTCCAAAATCATGAACCAGGCCCTAAAAACCTGACCTCTCAAGGTTTTCTCTGCCACCAGGAGGGTCAGAATGTACTTTATTTTTTTTAAAAGAAAGCTAATGCAATCATTTGACTCCAGGTACTGGGCTTTAAGGAAAATACCAAAAATTGTGAGCATTGGCAACACGCTTTTAGGTGAAAGCTCAGTGGAGACAAGGCCTTAGGGCAGCAGTTCTCAAACTGTGGGTCAGGACCCCAAAGTGGGTTCGTGACCCCATTTTAATGGGATCGCCAGTGCTGGTTGAGACTTGCTGGGGCCCGGGACCAGAGCTGAAGCCTGAGTTCCACCGTCCGGGGCCGAAGCTGAAGCCTGAATGCTCCAACCCTGGGCAGCGGAGCTCAGGTTACAGGCCCCCTGCCTGGGGCTGAAGACCTTGGGCTTTGGCTTTGGCCTCCCTGCCTGAGGCGATGGGACTCGGGCTTGGGCTTTGGCCCCCCCTCCTGGGGTTATGTAGTAATTTTTGTTGTCGGAAGGGGTTTGCGGTGCAATACAGTTTGAGAACCCTGCCTTACAGTGTGTAAGACCGTGCCCATGGGGGTGTGTGAAAGAGTTAGGTTCTTAGCTGATGTAAAGTGTCATAGCTCCATTGACCTCAGCTTACCCCAGCTGGGAATCTGTCGCAGAGATTCCAGGTGTGTGTGTGTGTGTGTGTGTGTGTGTGTGCTGTTGTTGTTGTTTACAGTAGGGTTGCACTAGTCAAGGTTTCACTGGGCAGGTAACCTTTTCCTGATAATTTTGCAAAGCTGATTTATGTATTATTGTCATATTAACATAAAATCGAAGAGGAAATATAGGACAGATAACACAATATAGAGATCCATATGTTTCCCTATTAAGTAAAATATTGTGCAATTTTATCTAGTTACTATTAAAACAGCTTATTTCTGAGGGATGGGTGGGTGGGTTAACCACACACATATTTCACTTTATTTGCTGACAGGTTAAGGAGGAAATATATATTTGTTGCACTTAATATTTCAAACCAAACATACTAAAAAGGGAAAATTAGCATTAACTAAAAAGCCCAGCAATGTAATAGTGGCATCCCTTCCCTCTGGATTCAGCTACCATGAGCCCTTCTTACCATAGACTTACTTAATTGCAGTCATCTTAAATCCCTTTATTAATAACTTTGCAAACCTGCCAGGAGCACAGTGAAATTACTGTGTTCACCTTTCAAACCTCAGCAAACCTTTGATACAAGGCCCACATCCGAGGCAATAATTTACATTTATGCAGCACCAAAACCCGATATGCTCACCCTTCATATTAAAAGTCTATTTATAAGTGTTTTGTAAAGGGTTAATGCTTGATTAGCAGATGTTTTAACAAATGGTTAATTGATTGTTATAAAGTCCAACAGGTCACTGGATTGCTTGCAACCAGAACACCTTGAAACCACGTAACACAGATTGCTAATATGTATGTAACCCTTCTGCCCATCTAGGTTGGCAGCAACAAGGGCCGGGTT
>NW_020664561.1:7469130-7482129 GCF_002925995.2 Terrapene triunguis | reverse complement strand
TTCACCACCAGATGTCAGGGTAGAGCTCATCCTGACTCTGCTTACATGTATAACAGCCGTCAGTCATCTATTAAACCCTTTAGAAATAGAATGTTGATCTGTAGAGTGGCCCACTTCACAAACTGCACCAGATCCTCAGTATAGCTCTATTGATGTCGGTGGAACTATGCTGATTTGGACCAGTTGAGCATCTTGCCCATTATCAGCCTAATCTTAAAGTCCTTGGTAAGGCAAAAGTCCCATAGCCGTCAAGAGGACTTTTGCCTGAATAAGGACTTCAAGGTTGGGTCCCAGACCAACAGAGCACCATTGAAAGGCAGCCAGTTCTGGGACAAGGGACAGCAACTGCCCAGAGAACTTTGGGCCAAACCACCAGCCATAAAAAATTAAAATGGGACAAGCCTCTCACGCCTGCTCAGCAGCCCCCCCACTCCGCTTGCCTGCCCAGTTACCAAAGCAGGGTGATTCATGTTCATATGGGGGTGTAATGGTCCCTCACTCTCCTGCTCGGAGAAGGGCCACTCAGGCTGGTCCTGTCGGGCCAGGACCAGAGTCTGTGAGACAGTCAAGAGCCCACAATAGGGCTTGGCGAGTAATATTCCCTGTCAGGCTTTAGCCTGGGTTTGGGTAACTCAAGCAGTCAACCTTTAAACAGAGTCTATCCGGGCTGGCATTAGCCTGGGCGGAGCTCAGGCAGCCAGCAAACAAACCAGTCTATCAGGGCTGGGGCCTGGGTTTGAAGAGCCTCAGGCAGCCAGCAACAAAACAGTCTACAGGTGAGCTGGTAAGGGAGGCTCCTTCCTTAGGGCTAGAAGTTCCCTGCCCAGTGTAAGGAGTCAGCCACCGCAGGGTGCGGTGGCAGGGGGACCCGGGCCCACCCTACTCCACCGCGTCCCAGCCCAGGGCCCTGGCAGGGGCAGGATTGGCTGCCCCTGTGTCAGCGGGGATCCAGCCGCAACACGCCGACTGAGCCACACCTGGCTCGGCAGTCGGCTGCTCCATGGCTGCCCCTGGGCTACTTCCTGCCACCCCAGGGTTTGGTACCTGCAGCCTCCAGTCCTCTTCTGGCTCCTCAGGGTAGACGGCAGCAGGCACTCCGGGCCATTCCTCATCGGTGTCTGCGGATGGGGCACTGCTCGGCGAGGGTTCCTCTCGGGGACACGGCTGAACCGGCAGAGCGTCTTTCTCCTCCACAGGCTCCCCCACAACTGTGCTGCAGGGCAGGCCTTTTCTACTTCCGGCCACGCTCCAGTACTTCCGGCAACGGGGGCGGGGCGATCTAGGCTCCACCCTTCAAGGGGCGTGTAATGGTCCCTCGCTCTCCCGCTCGGAGGGGGGCCACTCAGCCTCACTACAGGGGGTCTCCGCGCTTTGCTACTGTGGCTGGTTAAAATGGTCGGTTTGGGGTATTTTTATCATCAATGGGAAATTGTGAGAAGTTCTTGGCTTTTCACCCAAACTGGAATTCCCAAACATTTGCTGAAGAGTGCAGATCTCCCAAACCCCTCTCCAATGCCTTGAGCCCAAGCCCATTCCTCTTCACATGGGGGATGCTCGTCTTTAGATTTTTAAGACGAGGGACAGGCTAAGAAAACTTGGCTCCTGCCTCACTCCTCTCACTCCTCAGCCCCTGGCACCCTCCCTGATACCTCTCCATGCCCTTACCAAGTGCCTGTAGAGATGCATGCGACCCACCCTACATGGGAAAGAAACCTCATGCTCCCCACTCATCCTACTGATGCCTCTGGCTGTGTCTTTAGCATGCAGCAGCATTCTGGTTGGGTGCCATGAAATCCCCCTCTCCAGAGCCACTCTCCCTGCTGCGAGCTGCCCATCTTCTGCTTCGTCCCTGCACCAGACAAGGGAGCAGGTGATGGTACAGGGCAGCCTGACAGTTGACATCAGCCCTGCTTGGTTAAACAGCCTATTGGGCAGGTTAGAAAACGTATCGCTGTGCAAGTACGGGACACTTTCCCCGGGGACTGTGAACATATGCTAGTGTCCCTGCCCTGGGAAGAAGGTGTGTGTTATCATGCCCATTTTGCAGATCAGGAACCTCAGGCACACAGGCTGAGGGACTAGACCAAGGTTGCAGAGTACATCAGTGGTGGACCCAAGACTGTGAACAAGAGCCCTAGCTCCCTCTGTGTTTCCCAGAGTCCCATGTTTCTATAAATAGTTTCCCAATAAGATATGTATAAGATAATGTCTAGAAGTTTGGTACTCTGCTTTCAGGAAGTGCATGGTGAGAGAGGACCGTGCATGTGGAGGAACAAAAAAAGGCTGATTGTTGCACTGTCTGGGCTCTCTCTCTTACTCGGCTTGAACTCTGAGCATGCTGCTTCGCTCTTTGTTCTTGTGCTGCCGCCACTTGATCGGCCTATTTGCTTTTGTGCTTATAGTCCCCCAAACCACTCTAGTGTGCTCACCATTTGGGTAGCCCTTGTGGACAAAGCCAAAGCATGTGAGGATGGTGCTCAGAAGCTGTGTCCATACTTAGGCTAGAGCGTCGGGCTTCTAGAATCCAAACTGAGCCAATTAGAACGTTCCTTGAACCACAATCCTTTCTGAATCATGCCTAGAACTGTATCTGGACTAGTGTAGACAGCTCCACCCTCCTCAACAAATAGCAATTTCAGGCACTGTGCAATTACTTCAAAACCTCAGAAATGGACAGATTTCCTTGTGCGTCTCCCCTCTGTCAACTGGAGCCCCAAAAATCGGCATCAGTCTCCCCAGGATGCCTGTGCAATCCCCAAGCTGGCTTGCTAGCTCCGTGCTCAGGCCAACCTTCTAGAGCCTGGTTCATAGCAGAGATTGGGGCCATAAGCAGAGCTGGGCAAATTTTTTTGGCCAGAACATATTTTTTTTTTGGTGAAAAATGTAATTTTTGGCAATGCTGAAATGTTTTGTGAATTTGTGACACGTTCACCGAGTTGTTCGTGTTTAAAAAAAAACAACCGAAACTTAAATTAGTAAAAAAAAAACAGTTTTTCAATTCCAAATGACTGTATTTCAAAGTTTCCTTCAATGTTATTTTTAAAGATAAAACATTTATTTTTAGATTTGAGAAAATTTTTGAGGAAAAGATTGGTTTTGTGTTGATCCTGAACTAATTTTTTCTTTGAAGTACAGTGACCCCCAAACATCAGTTATTCGCACAGCTCTAGGCATGAGGCACCTTCACTACATCTCCCATGAGGCACCATAGCACCTTAGACAGATGTCATTCATTGTCCACCTGTCTCATCATCGAAACAATTTGGTTCAGTTCAACAAACCAGAATGTTTCAATTTGGATCAAACTCACCCAAAGCTGAATATTTCCTTTTGGTTTTTATGATGAGGGGGGAGGGAATAAAAACAGTTGAGCAAAATCAAAATTGTACCAGGGAGAAGTTTGATGGAAAGGGAACTCCGTTTTCCTTCAAAAAATAATTCCAACCGAAAACTCTTGATCAGCTCAATAATCCTCTATTTGATTTTTTCAGCATAGTCCAAAGCCAAGCATCAAACTGAACTTTACATTTCTTATGTTTGGTCAGCTGTTGCCACACAACTTCTCTGTTGCAGGGATTTTATGGGAGAAGAGGTTATGTGGAATATTACATACATATGTGGCCTAATCCAAACACCTTTAAATCAGCGAAAGACTGTAAGGGGTGTGGATTATGTCTATATATTTTAAACTAGATACCATGGTTGATATAAAACTTAGCTATACATGCAATGCACATGTGTAGCACATGTGTATATTTTTGCACCCATCAGCTGCAATCTCTGCTTTCTGTGTAGTATGTCAAATTTGCTGTGAACATTTAACAGTGCAAGCTAGCTAGTACGGGGGGTGGGGAAGGTGGGGTGAAAAATGGATTTTCCAGTTCATTGGAAACTTTGATATTTTAGGGGGAAAATTCAGTGTGGTTTGGACCAATATTGAAAATTTTCAGCAAATTGAAAACTTGGGAAAAAAATTGTTTCAGGTTGAACAAAATGTTTTTGTTTTGATCAAATCAAAACATTTTGCTTTGATTTTAACTTCTTTGTTTAATTTAAAAACATGTGTTAAAATTTTCTTTCAGATTGAACAAGTGAAATGTTATGTTTTGAAAATGTCCAAAGTGGCTGTTGCAAACTTTTTGAAATTTAAAAAAAATAGTTTGAAATGAACAATTTGGTTAAATCGCCACAAATTCGCAAAATGTTTGTGTTGCCGAATGTGCGTTTTTCACCAAAAAATCTTTTGAGTGAAAAATTTCGCCTAGCTCTCCTATGCACAGAGCATGAAATACTCAATATGTGTTTTGATTTCAGGTTTGACAGTATAGATCCAGATCACCCATCATTGTGCTTATTAGAAATGAAGGGAGTTTAGCAAGTACAATATGGGCTAAGAGTGGGACTGTCGGTTCCCAGGGGGTGAGAATGCGGGTTCTATAAAAGGTAGCACCGGGGTCTCCCCAGAGTGAATCAGCATTCAGCTCTAACACCGCCGCCATCTCACCTCTCTTCTCCTAGGATTCCCCTCGCCAAGCCGCCTCAACCTGCTGTGGTGCCTTCTGTCAAATGCTTCACACGTTTGTCACCAAAATGTTTTGGCAGCAGCATCATATCTAGGTTTTG
This sequence comes from Terrapene triunguis, assembly GCF_002925995.2. Taxonomy (NCBI): domain Eukaryota; kingdom Metazoa; phylum Chordata; order Testudines; family Emydidae; genus Terrapene; species Terrapene triunguis. The sequence goes on along the minus strand of NW_020664561.1, from coordinate 7,477,506 downwards.
ACATAATCCCGAAGAGAGACTTTCTCAATTATTACTAATGGAACATTATGCTCCTCTTTGGGAACTTCTGCATGAATAAAAAGGGTCATTAATGACATCTACTCACAGCCCGGAAATTATTAGTCAATGCTAATCCTTTTTTTTTTTTTTAAGCTCCTGGTAATTTCCCATCTCACCTCCCACCCCCTTCTCCAAAGTCTCTAGTCAAAGTCTGCACTGAGCGGAGTTATTGTTGGCATCGCTGATTTTGTGCAAGTAAATGCTATTCCCCTCTCGCCCATGTTTCCCATTTATTCTCTCCTATATTGTTTAATAATATTGCACGTTTCTAGAGCACATGCCAGCCCAAAGGATCCTGTAGCACCTTCCAGTGAGGCGCAATCACACTCCCAGTGAATTTGGGATGTGGAGTCAGTGGGACCATGGGAAGGTGACAGTTACCCTTCACCTACTTGGACAGTAATGGGGGTGAAAGCATGAAAGAAAAGGAATGGCGCCTCCATGTTCTCCCTTCCTTGGAAGCTATCAGAGCATTCTACCCCGCTACGCTGTGGGGCAGAGGCTTCATGACTCAGGGGAGGAGAGGCATGCCATAGCCCGGAGAGGGTGACGCTCAGAAGGAAGGATACCCAGGCAGGTGTTAACGCTGCTCCATGGCTGTGCCTCTCACTAGGGGATGGAGGTATTGTGGAGGAGCTGATGGGTGAGCTGATACTATTCAGCCAGGTCCCCGAGAGAGGCAGATTCATCTTGGGACTAGTGTTTCTTTGTGCTGGGGACCACCAGAGTCTGTAGCGTGGAGGCCACACCCGCTGTGTTCCTGAGACTCCCAAACAACCTTGCCTCCCGGACCCTCCCTGAGTTTCCCAAAGCGTCCTTCCCACTTCCACCAGCATCGGCTGCCCCCCAGGAGATTGAGAGAGAAGACATGATGGGGTGAGGTGGTTTGAAGGGTTTGATCAGAATGAGTTTGGGGTGGTCTCGTCACTTACAAGTGGCTCAAAAATAAGCGAGTTACCTTGGTCATCCCAAGCGACTGCTAATAAACTCTATATGCCACCCAGCCCTTCTTCATGTATCATGTATGTTACAGGAAACTTAGGTCAGATTGTTTGAGAGTTTTTAAAAAACCAAATTAATACGGTGTTTTTCACCTATCTGTCTGCCTTGTAAAGCAGGGTGTGTCAGTCCCATGAGCCCACCAGTGCAGGGCCTAGAAGGAGAGGGAAATTCTAATGAGAAACCTCTACAGATGGCCTAAAGTTGGTTTTCTCTGCATAATAATGCAGTGATTTTAGAGTCTGAGATGCCTTGCAACCTCCCAGGATTAAGGAGAAGAGCCTTATCCTGCTGGAAAGGGGGTCCTCTGGAATAGCCCTGAGCAGATTGCTGTTTCCTCTAATGCTATGTTATGCTGTCAGCTGTTTAACTCTCTGCTCTGATTGCCGACGTGGCTCTGGGAGTCTGTGAGCAGAGGTGGTTCATTGGGAGTGGTCAGACAAGCCCACATCCTGGAATAGTTTCTATTCTCTGGCTGGAGGAGCAGGGACCCTACGGTGAAAAAGTGACTGAAAACTCATTTTCAAAGGTGAGTGAAGATTCCTAGGAAGGAAATGTTTTGCCCTCTCTGCCCAATGTTTCTAACTTCTTGGCTCCAGTGACGGTCAAGTGGGTCCCCCTCTGACCTTAACCACATGGTCAAAATTTAATTCTAAAATGTACAATCTGATTGACTAATTATGATTGCAATAGCTCTTAAAGGCCACAAACAGGGTGGGGGCGCCATTGTGTTGGCACTGTACAGCCCCCTAACAAGAAAATGATTGCTGCCCTAAAAGGCTTACAATGCATGTGAGAGGCCTTGTTCTTGTAGTAATGATGTCAACAAATGGAAAAGGACATGCTCTAATAAAGGCCAGCCACGATACAGTTTTTGTCATGGATGGTGAGAATAATTCCTTCAGCCAGGAACCAGATCTTAAATGTGATGCCTTTGGCTGATAGGTGGCACCTGTGGGCCTGTCAGGCCCTGTGCTTGGGGCAGGGATAGGTGGGGAAATGGGGGGGTTAGGTGGCTCTTAGCCACCAATGTGCTACCTCTATTGTGGCACCATGCAGGGCCCTGCCAGGCCTCCATTGCACTTCCCATGGCCCCATTGGAAGAAGAGAAGAGTCGTCGTAGATGCCCTCTGGCCATGCTCGACACGCCACCAGTGCAAGTGTTGAAGCATTAGCCCAGCTCAACCCTGCTCAGGGTAACCCCTTACCCAGAGGCTAGTCTGAGGGGCCATTTCTACTCCTTTTAAGGATGTTTTATGCTGTCAGAGTGACCTAAAGGGGTCTTAGCACAACTGAGAATCAGGCCCTTTGTTTTGATTAACCAAAAGGGCTCTAGCTCCCAGACACCTCAACAACTCTACGGCTACATAGCACACTATAGACGTGGGGCAATACACGTCTAGCCTTGCCCCCCTGGTTCTTCTCTGGTCTTTTTCTCTCTCTCTCTACATCCTAGCTCAATTTTCACTTGTCCCAGCTCCCCTTCTGGTTTCATTTTCACCTGTCCTCTTTAAATAATCCAAATCCTCACCTCTCTTTCTCTTTAAAAACATTTTTATTCCTGGCTGGAGTCCTGCGTATGTGTGAAAATTACAATATAGAAGTGCAGTAAGAGCCAGGAAAAGGTGACACTGACATTGAGGTATGCTCGCCAACTTATCTCAATTTCCTTGGTAGGAGAAATACTCACATTGCTGTATACATACTCCACTGGGCTTACATAGTTAGTGTCTCTCTGTGAATTCTGATCCAGATCGCTCCATTTACAAGTCAAAAGACGATTTGTTCTAATGGGGTGCTGATCTGAAAAGCAGCCATACGTTTTCTGCCTTTGCATATTGTTAGTTGTTGTTATAATACTGTAGCTCTAGAGGCCACATACTGAGATCAGAAACCTGTTGTGCAAGGTGCTGTACATACACAGTGAGATGATTCCTCCCCAAAGAGCCTACAGCCTAACTAGACAAGACAGGCAACCAATGGGCAAGGAAATGAGCACAGAGAGGGGATGTGACTGGCCCAAGATTACCCAGCAAGTCAGTAGCAGATATAGGAACAGAATGTAGGTCTCCTAACACCCAGGCCATTTCCCTATCTACTAGGCAATACTGTCTCCCACTATGTAATTGATGGGGGGGGGGGAATAGCTTCAGCATTTGGGGTTTAGCTGATTATGCACCTGGCAGAATAATATCCAGATGCTTCTCCTGCCACTATGTCAGCAGATGTGACTCAGACACATGGGTCAAAATTTCTCAAAGCAGCCAATGATTTTTGGGGTGCTCAACACAAGGCATTTAAAGGTGTTTCCAGTTGGACACCTAGAAATGGAGACCCCCTAAAATCACTGGCCACTTGGAAAAACTTTCACCCAGGGGTCTCGCTGCACTGGGCTCAGAACAAGAGAAATTAAAAGTAATTACAAATAAAACTCCTGCAAACTTCACCTAAAATAGCTTTTTTCTAGACCTAAAAATGTTGCAGCTTGGGGGCAGAAATGAGGGCAGCAAAGGAAAGGCGGTAGACATCTTTAAAGCCATAGTGGTTTTTATTTCTGAAACTTTCCTGTCTGGGCTTCAGGGTGGTCTGATTTAGGGGCGGAGAGAAATTCCATATATGGGGAATTGAAATTGTTTAGCAACCCTAACTAGTGGGTGCCACTGACCAGCTGCAGTAATGTGTTATAGTTAGATAGTTTAAGAAGTTATAGGCCTGGTTTTCAAAAGTGCTGAGCACCCCTGCCTCCAGCTGACGTCAAAAGGAAGTGCAAGTGCTCAGGGCTTCTGACGAATGGGGTTGTGTTGGCCAGTTTTTCAGAACAGCTCAGCACCCACTATGATTCATGTCCCAATGGGGGCTGCCGGTGCTGAGCTCTTGAAAATCTGGCCCTGGGCTCTTTGGAAAAATCTGGCCTTCTGTTGCCCAGGGGGGTTGGATGCAAAATAGCACCTGGAGCCTTTCATTGCTCAGGGTCCACTTGTTATCCACGCCAAAGGGTTCAAAGGTTAGTCCTATCTGTTGGCTGCATAATGGCTGAAAATGATTTGGCGGATCCCAGTCTAGTGAACATGTGGCCATTTCATCAAGCCACTGGAACTAGTTGGCCACCTGCTGCCCTTCCAGGCCTGGATCGAAGCTTGTATATGAGAGAGTAGGACACATCTTGATGGTATGCTTGTATAAAATTAAAACATCCCCAATTCTAAATGTGAGCATTGGTTGGGCAAGTACTAAGCACCTCGGATTTTCAAGCCAGACCAGAGGAATTAGCCAGATAGGAAGTTTATTTCTCTATCTTGTCCATCAGCCAGGAGCCGGTGCAGTATTGTCCCTTGATTCGAGCACTTATGGTCTTTGTCCTATTCTCCTGTGAAAAAGAAACCTAGAAGAGGCCACTCTCAATTCCACTGGCCTTTGATAGGCAGAAGAGAAATTTATAATCAACTCCTCTGTTAAGCCTACTCAGCTGAGCAGGGACTCATGCACTCTGAGGAGCAGATAGAAGAAGTTGCCAGGGCCAGCCATGATGGTACCCCCCCGATCTGTCAGTGCCCCTCAGTCCTGACCTGCAGCACCCCCTGCTATTCCAGTCTGGAGTCCCCTACTGCCACCAACTCTACTGATACTCCTCAGTCTTGATGTACAGCACTCCCTGCTGACTAGTCCTGGTTCCCTGCTGACTGGAAGCTTTGGGAATCAGATCCAGTCATGTTGCGGTTTGTGATGTGCCCAGTTGCTGAATGGGAGCCTAACATGCATTTCACGGGTGACATCAGTGCAGGATCCCCAGATACGCTCAGAAGGGCTGGCACTTTAATCCACCTTCCCACGCAGTTCTCTTCCTATCTTTCCAGCAGCTGTTGCTTTCCTGGCTCTTCCCTGCCAACCCCACATTTGACCTTATTCTTTCCTGAGGCCAAGAGCGTAGTTGTAAAATAACGTTAAACATAAATACACTGATTCACCAATGTACTGCTCAGGTCTTAGCACACAGTAAATTAGCAGGACTTTAATGGAATTTAATGTCCCATTAATGGTTAGTAAATGACGTGTCTTTGTATCCTGCTGGAATGCAAAGCTCAGCCACATAAATGGGCCCCTATGTCTTCTATTCATCAGATGCTTTGTTTTGCTGGCTGATTCTGGGTGAGTGGAGACTAGTGGTTCTCAAGCTATGAGGCACAGAACATTGATGGTCCATTGAGGTCTGGCTGATCACATGGAGCTGGCTCCTCCTGCTTGATTCCAGCTGTTTACACTGCCTCAAAGCTAGCTATAAATGCATGACATGCTTCCCTGACATTGCTTTCCCAAGACACATCCACAGGGACGTTACGTGGTTGGGAGAGGAGAGGTGGCCAGTGGATAACAAATGGGTGGGGAGGTGGGTCCGTGACACAGTCTCCTTAGTCAAATGTGCTCCATTCAGTGGAATAACCTGAGAGCCCCTGCTCCGGGCTCTGGATTGCTGCTGAAGGTGCTGCCTTCCAGAGGAAACTGGAAGTCGTCAGAACCACTTGTGGTCACATGAATGAGTGTGTTATAGGCCCCAGTGGGTGTCACCTCTTCTCCACCCCCTGCCTGTTCCCTCCATCCCCTGACCCCACAGAGAGGCCTCTGTAATGTTTCAGGGAAAATGCAACAGAATCGCCCCAAGAGGAGCTTGGGGCTTATCAGGCTCAGTGTCCTACTTTTGGCAACACACAGCTCAAATCAGCCCTTTGGCCGCCTGCGGGAGGGAAATTGAGTCCTGTGCTGTTTACTCAGAGTTTTGGGTATTTAAAAACCAAGGGCCTACTCACGGTGTGTTACAAGTGGTGCTGTAACTGAGATATACAGGTATAATGCTGTACATTATTGGCCAGGGTGGTAGAACTGCCTATTATTAAGATTGCCCAGCACTTTCTGTTATAAGACCCTTTTTCAGTTGCTTATAACTTTGCAAAACTAGATGATCTGGCAGTCCTTTCTGGCCATCAACTCTATGAAACTTTAACCTTTTGGGCTGAAATTTTCCATGCCAGGTGCCTGCCTCAGGCAGAACTTGCCTGGAAAATTTGTGTCAAAACAGTTTGGCCGTTTCTTAGAACAAGATTAGGAAAAAATACCTTGTTTTGCCCATGTTAAAAAAAATTCTTGAGACCTTTTCTTTGATATGCGTTAGCGCCCAAATGCTTTGGAGCAAGAACTTGAAATTTGCCAGGGATGTGGCCTTTGTGTCAGGGATGTTCCTTTTGCTGTCTTTGTGTAAATCTGCCCATGTTTGGCAAAGTTAGAAGCCATTGAAAAATCTCAGTTCCCACATGCTTAGTAGAGACTTTTTCAATTTTATCAGCTACAGTCTTTGAAGATTCTGTCCTCACTGAGCATGCTCGAGCCTCTCTCATCTCCTAGTGCTGACCGGAATCTGCATGCGCCATTCCCGCAGAGTGACTAATGCATATGCACAAGGGAGCTGAATTAAGGTTGCCCAGGCACCCTTAGTTCTGGCATTTCCTATCTCTTGAGTGCTTGACTTTGCAAAGTTAATAATGTTTTTTTAACCTAGATTCTCTGCTTAATGTGTAAATAGTTAGTAGACATGGTGCCAGTAGATGATGCTCAAGAATATGTAGCATATGTCCTGTGCTTTGTAGGACCAATAAAACTTGTTATTGTGCCCTGCAAATGGCTTCCTCTTTATGTGGTGCTCCTAGTATGGTGTGAGAATGGGATTAAAAGATCCCATAGCACTTTACGTAAAAAATTGTAATCTCAACCTAATATTTGCCCTCCTCCCACTGCAGAGCTGTTTTTCTGTCAGTGGTCTCCCTATACCCCAGAAGTGGTTGCATTTCAGTGGCACTGTAGTTTGTGGCACAAAGGTGCTATATAAGCATGCTCCATTACAGTAAATGCATTTTCTTATTTAATTAATGTCTTTATAGCATTTTCATCTTCAGATGAAAGACACCAATACAAGTGCAGGCTAAAGTATGAAATAAAATCTAATAATTATGTACACAATGACATAGTAGGGCTGTTTCAAAATATTTTCAGAACCCCTCTGTTGCTTAACTGGCTGTCAGTTTGTTACACTTCTAAGGGGGCAAGGTCAGCAGTCTGATGTGAAGGCCGACAGTGTACTGCCTAGGAATATGAATGGGTCTGGCAGAACCCTGCAGTGTTATGTGTGAGCAATTGTTTTCAGTAAAGAAGTATTAAGGCTACCGGTTCCCCCGGCTACCCTAGCAGGGTTAGTCCCCAGAACAGTTACACAAAGGCTAGGGGAAGCCTCTCTAAATGGTCTCACAGCCGGTTCCTTAGAGGGAAAAGAATCTTCTGAAGAATTGGATCTCCATAATGGCAGTAACTCATGCTACATTCAGCTCATGCCAGGAAAAAGCTGGTCCCTGGAAGATTGCTGTACCTGGAAAGTGCTTCTAGATCCTTACACATCAAAGGGGCTAAAGAAATTGACCGGATCGGTGCAATGTGCAAAAATCAGTCTATTACACACACGCATTACTTTCTTCTGGAATTTTGGAATAAAGCCTGTGAGTTGTGCACATACATGGGATTGCCCTGGGTACAGAACTCATTTTATAGTGAGGATGGGAAGGGCAGAAGTGCCAAGGGAGAATGGAAAGGAATCCATGTTGTTTTTGATACAAACCTTCGCAACTGGCCCCTATCCCTATAAAGGGACAAACCAAAACTTAGGTCCAAACATCCCTGAAATTTGGGGAAGTTTGACTCTGCACCTAAACTTCGATGTTCACAAGCATCTCTAATTCTATAACTATTTCCATCCACAAGGATCCCGACACACTATACAAACTGTAGATACAGAATCACTGAAATGCAGCCACCTCTGGGATACGACACATCGGCTGTTTAACAGCACACAACACTGCACAGCAGTTAGAGACAAGAAATAAGGAAGAATGCTCTCTTTTTAATTAAAACTGTACCATTAATTAAGGGTGGCAGGTTTAATTACCTCAGTTAGAATTTGCTTAGTGTGCTCTTGAGAGCAGTACAGTAGAGAGGACCTCCATTTTACAACCCCTTTGGAAGACAGTAGTACCTCCAGCAGTGGAAGGGTTCCACTATTTACTCAGGAAGAAGATCATAGAATATCAGGGTTGGAAGGGACCTCAGGAGGTCATCTAGTCCAACCTGCTGCTCAAAGCAGGATCAATCCCCAGACAGATCAGATTTTTGCCCCAGATCCTAAATGGCCCTCTCAAGAATTGAACTGATAACCCTGCCTTTAGCAGGCCAATGCTCAAACCACTGAGCTATCCCTCCCCCCATTCCCACAGCACTGCTGCT
>NW_020664561.1:7412399-7469120 GCF_002925995.2 Terrapene triunguis | reverse complement strand
GGAGGTCTCCCATCCAAGGACTGAGCAGGTAATGCTACTTAGCCTACCACGTGAGACCTAACACAATCACGGTCTGTGATGGCATGCTCTCAGGAAACATGGCTGCACCTGCGTCAGTCTGATTGTACAGGATACTTGCAAAGAAAAATACACACCTATGTTCAGGTTAAAAATACCAATTCTGGTTTGAGGTTAAAGTGTTCTGCCAATGAGACCATCCTACCCCAAATGTGTGCTTGGATTTTGCAAAGTGGACGAATGACCCAGGGAGCCAAATGGGGATCACCGGGCATATTTTGAACCAGAACTTGGAGGTGAAAGGTCAATGCACTCACTCTAAAAAGAAAACGGCTAAACAAGAAATAGACTCCTTTAAAAAAGTCCCTCAGAGAAAAGAGATTTCAAAACCTTTTTGATTTATGACCTACTATAGAATATTGAGACATTATTTACAATCGATATATGCTCCTGCAAGCCTCCCACTGGAGCCATAGACGTGGCCTGTTAGAGGGGAGGCTGGTCAGCGTGAACCAATGGAAGTGCTAGCAATGTCCTACTGGAACAGGCAATAAAGCCAGACGTGGCTGTATATCTTCCAGAAAATGGACCTGGTTACACATGTCTTTGTGCAGCTGACACAGGGATATAGTTTAGGGCTAAGCCAGCAGTTTAGTAGCAGAACTCTGTATTCCTTAACTTTACCAATAATGAAATCTCTTGTACCACGCATCATGGGTATATCCTCAACTGGTGTAAATCGGCATATCTCTATTGACTGCAATGGAATCAGGTCAGCTGTGGATTTTACTCCAGCATTTTCTTTTTAAAAGGGGATTTGCAAATACTTTGGGGGCAAAACTTCATTATTGTAGACTTGCATCCTGGCCAAATTCCAGGGTACTTAATTGCAGTCTCTTCTGTAGGTGACCACAGGATAAAGGACTGTTCATCCCATTCTAAATTCTACAGTGTGCTCCTGTGCTCCACTGCAGAGGTGGCTGCATTTCAGTGGGGGCTAAAATGATTACTTGATATCGAATGGTGTGCACAAGAAGGTAGGAAAATTTGGGAAGTGCTTTGGATGAGAGAGAGAAGTGCAAGAAGAGCGGCATCATTATGTGTTGAATGCTCCAAATAACCAGTCAGAGGAGCACTTTGCAAAAGAGATTGCTTTAACCTGACCTATGCTTTCCTCTTCAGATCCCCTGAAGTCACAGCTCACCAGCTTCTGCTTTGTGAGGCACCCCTTGCACTGGTGCCATCCCAGCCACCATGGAAACCTTGATGGAGCATGACTGTATATTCCAGAGGGGGCCCAGGCTTCCTTCAAGGAATAGCAAATCTCCAAGCAAACCACTTCAGCAAATGATTAAGTCATTGACTTCAATGGGACATTAGCACATGCTTAAAGTAAAGTGTGTGCTTATGTGCTTTGCTGGATCAGGGCCTAGCGGATGGAATCTTATAAAATTTGAGCTGGAAATAAGGCGTGAATTTTTAACAGTGAGAATAATTAACCAATGGAACAATTTACCAAGGGTCCTGGTGGACTGCCCATCAGTGACAATATTTACATCTAGATTGGGTGTTTTTTTTCTAAAATATACACTGGAGTTCAACCAGGAATGATTCCAGGGAAGTTCTCTGGTCTGTGTTCTGCAGGAGGTCTGATTAGATGATCACAATGGTCCCTTCTGGCCTTGGAATCGATGAAAAATGCAGTCGTTTGGGAGGGTTGAGGGTAGAAGAGATAAGCGATAGCCAAAATTACACAAAACACAAGCTGGGGGGCTGTGACTCAGGTTCCTCACCCTGGGAGTTCAGATGATATCCCCAACCATTATCATCAGAGCTGCTTCACATCTGTGTCTACTGCCTTTTAATTCCCGGTTTCCTGAGGAGTGGCTCTAATTATTACAGCTGCGCAGAATGTTTGCAGTGAAAATTGAAGCCACGCTTGGTCTTGTATCTCATTTGAAACTCGGAGCTTAGCCAGAGTTGCTGAAAGGTTCATTAAGGTGTGGGAAGTGTCTCCCAGCAGACAGCAACATTGCTGAGATCTTAAGGGAGGAAGCAAAAATACTGGGTCCAATTGAAACAATGGGGAATTTTAGGGAAGCAGAACAAACACCCAAACTGGAATTTGGCCAGGGTGTGAAACTATCACCTCTGTCCACTGCATTGTCCGCCTTCAAATCCCTCCTGACAAACTCGCCTCTGCTGTGATGCCAACAAATTTGACAATGGTTTGGCAATGGATCACTGTGCCTTCCGGTTGATGTCACATCTAATTCTTACCTTGTGCTCCCTCGTCTATCTGTTGTATCCAGGTCTTGTCTCTTCTATTTAGATTGTAAGCTTGTCGGGGCAAAGATTCTTTTTGTTTGCATGGTGCTTAGCACAATGGGGCTGAGCCTCTAGCTGCTACTGCAATGCAAATAACGACTCTTGTGCAAAATGCCCCAAATCTTTTATGACCACCATTGAGCAGGAGCTTGGTTTTATGTCTCACCCCAAAGGTGGCACTTGTAGCAGCAAAGCCTGGCTGCTAGTGTTATGCTGGGCTATTGTTTCTGCAGAAGCAGCCAGGAAAGGGCACCACCTACTTAACCAGCAAAATTGCTTTCCGCAGCACCTTGGGTTTTTCCCTTGTCGATTTCCAATCCAAGCCTTGAGTGGCTCAAGGCCTGCTTAGCTGATCCAATCATAGCTGCAGATGGTGCTGCTGCTGATTGGGTAGAGGCTTCACTAGAGTAGGGCAGATATGGATGGTGAGGGGGATGGATGAGTGGGAGGCAGGAATTGAGGAGAATGGACACTTGTGACCAGTAATGTGACCTGCCTGTGAAAATCCTTGACCTACCAGCCTTGACTGTGTCCCTTTAAAGCAATTTGTAGATGGTTATCCTGTGTCATTAACCTAATTAGTGTAATTGCCACCATTTACTTAATGAGTATAAATACAGGAGGAATCCCGTAATTAGAAGATGTAATTAGGTAATTAATAGATGACATGGTAAAAATCCATAGAAAAGTTTGTGAAATGGACATGATGCAGAGGTATGTGGACAGCAAGCTCTTCACAAACTGGCCTCTCTAACTTCGATGTGCAAGAGACACCCTGAGGTAGGGTGACCAGACAGCAAAATCGGGATGGGGGGAGGGAGGGTAATAGGACCCTATATAAGAAAAAGACCCCAAAATCAGGACTGTCCCTATAAAATCGGGACATCTGGTCACCCTACCCTGCGGTTGAGTTTCAGCCACACTATGGCCCTGTTATTTTACTTTGGAAGAGTAAATGGGCCTTTAAGTGATCAGCAATGACCCCTGAGAATACCCCCTATTCAGACAGCCTCTCTGGTCTCTGTGGAGCTGTTATATAGACTCTGTGTCTATAGACCCTGTTCCTTAATCTCTGAGGAGGGGGCATGTTGGCCACTAATTCTGGCTATTCTCCTTCCAGGCCCCAGAAGAAACAAAGCATAAGTTAGAGGAGCAGCCCTAAGGCTGCCTCTTCATGGCTCCAGAATACAGGGGGCACAGAGGTGGCATAAAACTTAATTTGCTACCAGCCCCTCCATCTCTGCCACAAGTGCAGGAATGGACTGAGGATCAGGCCCCATCTGTATAGGTGGGACCTGTGTGATGGAGATTCAGTAGCTTCTCTATAGCTAACGTTGCAACCAGCTTCTAATAGAAAGCCCTGCTTTATCCATCCTTTAAATTTGGCTAGAGAAATTGATTGAGTCTGGAAATTGCCAGTTTTACACTGAAGACAAGTGAGAAGGTTTCCATGCGGAATTTGTCTAACAGTTTTGGAGTTACAGGTCTTAAACATTTACCCTCTCCTGAAATGTTGACTTTTGCCTAATGTTTCTTTGTCTCCCTGGCTTGTTAAGGCCCCTTCATGCTTTCCAGGGAGTTAAATGGCCATATGTGTCTGAAAGAAATAGGTTGTAATTATGCAACAACATGAAGGATTTTTGTTGTGGTTAGTCTGGAATCCAAATCAGCTTCCATTGACATCAAAGGCAACTCGGCTTTTAACTCCGGTTTGTAGCTCCAGTTAAAAGCTCCAGAGGGGCCTGCATTTGAACTCAAGCTGCTAACCCAAGCCAATAGCCAAGTTGTTGTGTCTTCACTGCTATTTTAACCAGCTTACCCTGGATTAAGACCACACTTTTTAATTTTCATTGAAAACATACCTAGTGCAAGGGGGGACTTTGCAATTGATTTCAGTAGAAACAGGACTAGGGTGTGTGCATGAGAGAGAAAGACAACATGTTTGCTGCTCTGTGGGCTGGTTGCAGAAAACATAAGGCCATGATTTTTTAAAAAAAAACTCTGCCTCTAAAGTTAGGCTTCTAAATACATATTTAGGCACAGATGAGGGTTAAGCTCCCTTAAAGGGCCACATCACACAGCATCTAACAGCTCCCAGTCTCAGATCTGTAAGCATGTATTGCTTTCCTACAGAGAGCTCCATAGATAAGGCTGCAATCACAGACAGCCATAGTCACCAGCAGTGACTGAACCCATAACCTTCACCACCAAGAGCACAAGCTCTTGTGCCTTTGAACTAAAGGAGAGCTGGCTTATGTATTGGATAGTAGCAGGCTATCTAGTCCCTAGAGCTAGCAGCTAGAGGGAGATATGATCACATTTGCGCACAAGGCCAGTGTTTCATACCCAGTGGCTTTATAAGCCTGATTTTGATTTTTCTTGTAACCCCAGATAAAAGAAAGAAATCCTCTCACTTTCAAATGCTTAGAGTTCATGTAATTGACAAATAGAATGTCTGGTACAAATTTCATTAAATGGAATAAGCATCTTTTGAAATTGAAAGCCTTTCTAATGGACCCTGTTGGAATTTTTGCCAAGTATTCCTTAGGCCTTGTCTACATGGGAAAATTGTACCAGTTAAACTGAGAGAGCTGTACCAGTTATAGTTATACTGGCATAGCCCTCAGGCGGACATTCTTATTCTGGTATAAGAGGCTTTTTAGCTGAGGCTAGGTCTACACTACAGCGGGGTTCCGACCTAAGATACGCAACTTCAGCTACGTGAATACCGTAGCTGAAGTTGCGTATTTTAGGTCGGCTTACCTGGCGGTGAGGACGGGGGAAAGTCGACCGCTGCCGCCGACTCCGCTGCCGCCTCTTGCCGAGGTGGATTTCCGGAGTCGACGGCAGAGCGATCAGGGATCGATTTTACCGCGTCCTCACGAGACGCGGTAAGTCGATCCCCGATAGACCGATTGCTACCCGCTGGATCGGCGGGTAGTGAAGACATAGCCTTAAACCCTTCACAATCGATGTATGCTAAATAGAAAAAGGCCCTCCTATACCAGGATAAGAGTGTCCACACAGATTTGATACCAGTATAACCAGATTCATTTAAATTCACACCTTGGCTTATCCTGATTTTTTTCCTGTGTAGACCCAGCCTTGTAGACTCAGTCAGAGCTGGAGCCTGGTCAGTTTCTGCCGCCATATTTGCTTTGATTAATATATGGATGGGAGAGTTTTCCAGCGTTGGGCCTATTACATTATTAATACAAGCTGTGGTTTTGGTGTGCCCCCGTTCAGGGCGGAACCCAGGCCAATCCCCTCCCACTCTGCCCCTGATGCCACATGGGATTCAAAATGCACAGTGCGAAAAGAGGAAGTTAAACAAGCAGGTACCATGCACTTTTTGCTAGCTGTCTGCCAGTTGTTATAAGTTTAGGTTGGGGGCTCCACAGTTAGTAGCCTAACGTACCAATCCCATGTAATACAGCACACCTTCTAAATCAGGCACCTTTGCTCTGTTCCCAACCGAGTGTGAATGGAGTCCCAAAAAAACAAGCTGTTCTGAGTCCAAACGAAAGCAGAGTGAGGATTTGGTCCATTGAGGGTTTTACTGCATAAGTCCAACTTACCGCAGGGGGTGTCTGTCTGTGTTAGCAGGCCCCATGAGCAGTGAGGTGGTTCTGTGCATGGACATGGAGTGCATCTCCAGGCTCAATCAGCATCTTGTTGATTTTAACACGAATTTTGATCCATTGGTGGCTGGTGGAGAAAGTGAACTTCTCTTAGGCCAGGTCTACACTAACACCCCAATTCGATCTAAGGTACGCAACTTCAGCTACGTGAATAACGTAGCTGAAGTCGACATACCTTAGTTCGAATTTACCGCGGTTCAGACGCGGTCCACACACGGCAGGCAGGCTCCCCCGTCGACTCCGCGGTACTCCTCTCGCTGAGGTGGAGTACCGCAGTCGACGGCGAGCACTTCCTGGTTCGAATTATCGCGTCCACACCAGACGCGATAAATCGAACCCGGAAGTTCGATTGCCAGCCGTCGAACTACCGCGGTAGTGTAGACAAGCCCTTAGAGTAGGAACTCCAACCAGTCGGTTATGCTCTGAGACAGGGCATACTTATTAGGGCTGCCTCTGTCGCTCAGAGGCCCCCTCCATTCCAAGGTGTGCTGGTCAGTCATTAGACACCTAAATATCTCATTAACACACACAGATGGCTGTCCTCTGCTGGCCTGGACCAGAAGTTCGTGCTTACGCTCATGGACTTCCAGAATATCAATGTTCTCCAGAGGTTGCCATTCCTGACGGGATAGAGAAACCATAGCTAGTAGCTACACTACTTAGAAGTTCTCCATGCCACCTCCAGAAAAAAAAATGAAGGGGATATAGAAATAACTTCAAATGAATGTTGTAGGTGTGTCTTTCCATGATGTGTGGCGGTGTCAGTGCTGCTCCAAAGGATGTCTGAAGTGTGAATAAAACACAGCCCACTGATAAAAAGTACCATCTTTTGACCTGGAATTAAAGCAGCCCTTTTCACAAAGTGGGAAATATAATTTTTTATCATGCTCAGACTGTGCTCTGACTTTCTCCTTTCAAGGCTCTTCCACCTCCACAGGGCAAGCACACGGCTCCAGGAGCCTGCGGGTGCAAGCCAACCTATGGTGAGTAAAGAGAAAGAGTCTGAGATGATGAGAGAGCTGCTAGATAAAACTAATTGGCAGATAGAATTCCAGAAGGACCAAATGGAGTATCAAAAGGACAACAATGCACAAAGGGTGGGAAAAGAAACTGAATCTGCAGAGCGCAAGGAGAGATGAGTGGACAGATCCATGGAGCATGACCACAGGAGCAAAACAGAGCACAGCAGAAGGAGCTGTTCAAATGATGTCTTGTGCTCATGGCTACCAGCCTTCACTGCCATCTTCAGCTTCTGCCACGTAGCTTGAGTCCACACTATTCTGCCCTGCAGACAATGCAGTCTTTGGACAATTCAGGGGCTGGCTGGACCCTGGCACAGGCAACGAACACTAACACATGGGACAGACACAAGTACCTTGGGCATTCATCCACTCCAGTCCAGTCATGGCCTGCACATACAAAATGCTCCCGAAAGGCCAGAGAGAGCAGAGGACAAGGGCCTCCCAGAAGTAGTCGGACATGTCATTTAGGCACATGGACAGTTGACTGTTTTGACACAATTTGTTTATTGCTCTGTACGCTTTGATGGCCACTGATCTGCCTTTCTGGTTCTTGCAGTGGTATGTAATACAATGAAGTGTTGACTTTACAGACAAGCCTCCAATAGCAAGTTTTATTATATGTAATGGGAAAAGTAGCACAAACTAATGAATGTCATCACATGCCCATTCTCAATAACTTCCATAATAAAAATCTGTCATCATGTTAATCCGTAAACTGTGAGTTGCAGTACGTGGCCAGTTCTGATAAAATGCATAACACATCTCCATACATTTCATGAAAGTGTTTACAAAAGTCATAATACACAATGCCAACACCTTTGCAAAATGTTTCCCACAACTGGCCCACACCCTTACACGGAACAAACTAAAATACCATTTCATTCCCCCTCCTGCAGGGGACTGTGCAAACACATTATGTGGGTGCTCAATGCATCCCTGCTTTCCATTGTGTGTGTGTGTGTGTGTGTGTGTGTGTGTGTGTAGATCCAGCACCAGTCATGACAGGTGCACTCTCTGGCTGTGTGTACAGGTTCAGAAATCCAACTGTGTCTTGAGTCCACTCCTGGCAAAAAGGTTCCCCCTTCTCCTCGTAGACATTGTGAAGAACACGTGGACAGACGGCACTGATGACACTGGAATCCAAATGGTTTTGAAGGGAGCACCGACGGGATTTCAATCCGCCACATGCACATTCCACCACCTCCCTACAGTTACTGTGTATGTAGCTGAACCTTCCTTTGCCAAGTCCTCTGAAATCAGGGTACAGTTTCATAAGCCATGAAAATAGGGGGTCCCCTAGAATAACAGTTGGGACAGGGATTCAATTTATAACCATCATTTGGTGGGGATAATGCCCCCAGTTTGTCCATGAAGGCAAAGTCCCAAGCTCCAGAATCATGCCCTCTGCCAGTCCATCCCCGTGGTTATTGAGGGCCTGCATACAATGGTGTAGTACCATTTGCTGTATATGTGCTCCTTTTGGAGGGCAAACGATAGGCACATGAGTCCCATCACGGCCCCGGCACCGTTTGGAAAACCCATTCTCAGAAAGCCAACAATTATTTCAGGAACATTTCTTATGCCCACTACCTTTGGGTACATTACAGCTCTGAATGCCTTAAAACCTCTGCCACAACAGCCCCCATAGCTGATTTGCCAACTCCAAACTAGTTAGCCATGGACCTGCAGCAGTCTATCAACCTGCTGCTGGATGGGCATGGCCTCCCTCATGTGGGTATCCTGACACTAGAGAGTAGGAGCAAGCTGATCACAAACCTCCAGGAAAATCTTCTTCATGCAAAAGTTCTGGACCCACTGTTTGTTGTCCCTGTCCACAGGAAGAAGCAATTCCACTAGTCTGTGCTTGTGGCCATGCTCCAGAAGTGCCGCTGTACATGTGGGTGAGGGGTGGGGGGAATCTCTGGCTATGACAACTGGCATGAGACGCATCAGCAGGATGATAGTTGGCATGTCAGTGTCCCCCTCCAGAAGGTACCTTCCGCTTTTCAAAAGCTGCTGCTGAAATGTCCACCGGTGTCTCCTAGATGCTCTGTTGTGTCCCAAAATAGGACTGAGAGCATAAGGTGGAGAAGTTCTTCTACTGGGTGGAAGAACCTACTCACCACCCCAGGCTTCAGAACCTGAGCTCCAGCCCGAGGTGAAACTTCAAAACACTGTCTACATGGCTATTTTTAGAGCACTAGTGAGAACCGTGCTAGCGTGAGTCTGTCAACACGGGCTGGGAGGCTGGCTGCCATGGGCTGTGTAGACGTACCCTGAAATCACTTGCTAAGCAGCTCTCACCTGCTGGTCTGATGTCACAGGCCAGGTCTTGGTAAGGTGAAGCACTAGTGGCATAAACAGACCAAAAGAAGAGGTGGGTACTGATGTTATGTGGCAAAGTGATATTGTATCATCTTGCATTATGGAAGGAGGCATGGAAGAAGGCATGGAATACATGTATCTGAAAAGGCACCTATTTTAAAACAATCTTGGTCTAAATACACACTAGTGGCACATCCTGGCCAGCTTCAAACACAAATCCGCATCCATGCATAATTCCACCATAAATTGGTATAACGGGGCAGCTTGCCCCTGGGCTGGAGAGCCTGGAGCTAAACCAGTCTGGATTACAAGGTGAGCTCCACCTGAAGGGAATCCGGAGAGTCCAATATAAAAGGCAGCAGAAAGGGGTTTGGAGGAGACTTGGCAGTGACTTAGGGAAATCCTGGGCAGGTGACTGGCTGGAGCTGGCACTGAAGAACGACATTGTGTTTGTTTTGAGACTTCTTGAATTCTGTTTTGGACAAGCTCTGTTGCCAGCTTGATGAAGAGTGAATCAAAGGATGTTGGACTGAGAAGGAGACTGGAAACTTCATGAATGGGAAATACAGGTGGGTGGTGGCCACGGTACTACAGCTGGTAACATACAAACTCTTCTATTAAACCACATGCACAATGTTGTTCTTGAGGAAATGTGTTTATAAGTAAGTACTTTACAAAAAATGTCCTGTTAAGTGATAACTAAGTTAACTGATACTACTTTCCACATAACAATAACTTTTAGAAGGAAGTATTTAGATAATGGAATCATGATAACAAAACCATGTAAACTGGCCATGTGTATGGGTCAGAGTTAAGGTTGTTGTATTGTAATGAAATATGCATATCCTCCTACTTCATTAGAAAAATGGGTTTGTTCATTACAGAGGCAGTGTAAGAACTATGGTATCCTTACTTAGTAATTTCCTTGCTTTCAAAATGTTTGGGTTTCATAAATGATGTGATGAGTAATTACACTGCCACTTAGCCACCTTAACTCATTTTTGAGATGAAATGTTTTAGTTTTGAAATATTATTTATGTCTGTAGATATGACTGAAATGGTTTTTTTTTCAACAGAACAATGAACGAAAGTGAATAGAGACTAGAGAATAAACTAACAAATGCCATTGTTCATACATCTACACCCTGATTTACATGGGTATGTGGGCATTCATACAGGGTAAAATTCACACCAGGGAGAGGGCAAGTAGGAAGCCTATATGATGTTTACATTCCAGTTAAGCCTGCGGTATCCTCATATTCTTATGCAAACAAGGGAACTCATGCACGAGTGAGTTTTCCTTATTCATTGCAGTATAGCCCAGGTCAGAAGCAGTGTGGCCTGGTAGGTTGGAGTTGGATTCTGGGGACCTCGGTTCTGTTCTAGGGTTCGGCCAGCTGGGCGACCTTGAGTAAGTCACTTGACTGCTCTGTGGCTCAGTTTCCCCATCTGTAAAATAGGGTAATGATACTAACCTCCTTTGTAAAATGCATTGAGATCTGCTAGTGAAAAGAATTATTACTTGTTGTTCATTATTCACCTTTTTAAAGATGCCCTACAATGGAAAAAATAATTGGGCTTATGACATCTTTTGCTTCTTTCAGGTGAATAAAGAGGGCCTGAAAGGTTGTAGTTCTTTAAAAAGAGAAAAATTCCCGATGCTTGGTTTTTGTTTTGTTTTTTGTTTTTGTTTTTTTTAACACTCGAATTTCAAGTCCTGACTAGGCTTTAGGATGATTAGAGAACTGACATCACCGGTGAAAGTTGGATGATTGGGAAAGAATTTTTATGCATCATAAAAAGCAGAAATCTGACTTTTTAAAAGATTCCTTTGCTAGGGGCCTTTAAGAAGTTTTAGGCCGGGTCTAGACTAGAAACTTTTGCTGATATAGCAATGCTGATTAGGAGTGTGATTTATTTACAAGATTTCAGTACTGGCAAACGCCCTAATGTAGACAAATTATGCTGGCAAATAAAGTGCTTTTGCCAGAGTGGCTTATTGTGTTGGGGAACTGGTATGAGCTATACTGGCAAAACCAATATAAACTGCATCTGTACCAGGATGGTCTGCTGGTGCAGCTATACTGGCAAACTTTTTCTAGTGTAGACTAGGCCTTATCATCTAGGGGCCTGATTCAAAGCCCACTGAATCATTGAAAGATTACCATTGACCTCAGTGGGCTTTGGATCAGGCCCCTAAGTGAGTTGCAGTACCAGTGCCATGCAACTTAGGTGACCAATAACAAACCACAAAGCAACCTATAGGCTAACATTTGTTCATATAAATGGTCCATCAAACCATTATAACTAGCAAACACAACTGTAAAAAATCAGTCTGTCTGCGAAAGCGCCACAAAAGATAAAAGGACTAAATTCAGTGGACAATTTATTTACAATGAATAACTGAGAACTCCACACTTGCGTGATGTTTGTCATTATAATGACAATAGCACCTAGGGGCCCTCAGTGAGATCCGAGCTCCATGGTGCTAGGTGCTGTACATACATGTAGTGAGAGGCCCTGCTTTAAAGCATTTACAATATAAATGGACTCTGTCACAGTTGTCTGTCAGGTCTTCTCTGCCCCCGATGGAGGCCTCAATGCCTTGCCAGTCCCCACCCAAGGAAAAGTCACTCAGACAGGGTTACCAACAAGACAACCCTCCCAGAGGCCTAGTAGGAAATACTGAACAGTCCGGAACCAGCAGGCCAGTTAAGGCTTGCCTGCTTTTGCTCAGGGGCAAAGCTGGGTGACATTGGGACACAGGAGTCACTCCTCAGGGCTACCCCAGGCCAAAGCCTTGCTCTAAGCGCCTGCATTGTGAAGGGTTTTTTCTCTTTGTTTAAAGGCAGACACAGCTGAGTCCTGAGTTGCTACTAGATTGATTAGAGACTGACGCCAAGCGTATGATACAGGCAGCCCTGCCGCAAGCGGGGCTAGGCCAGGGAGTGCCTGCAGAACCACGCATGGCCCTGAAGAGGGTGCTGCACAGCAGCCCCACCTCCCTCACCACCGCAGTGGAAAGGCATATTTCCATTTCATAAATGTGGAACTGGGGAGTGGAGATGAAGTGACTTGCCCAAGATCCCACAGGAAGTCTGTAGCAGAGCCAGGAAAGGCACCCACATCCCCCTAGATCTGGTCCGGTATCTAAACCACAAGATCATCCTGCATTTCTGCACCTGTTGAACAAAAACCTCGAACGTTAACCATGAGAAAAAAAACTTAAAGGGACACCGTTCAAATTAAAGACTTTCAGAATGCTAAAAGTCGAGGCTGTTAAAACGGAACCAATGTTTTAAACCTTGACGAGTTTTCACAACTGATTGTTGAATTGCAGCATGTCACACAGCTTTGGCAACGAATGCGGAATGAGCCTTATTCTTTTATGTATTTCTAGTAGGGCTTAGAATGTGCTAGGGCATTTCTGATCAGGATGCTGAGTTTTCACTTTCTGTGTAGCTGTTCTATATTCAAGGCCGTTGTGTTTGCTTTGCCCACAGTGCAGGGGAAAGTTTAAGTCCAAAACACCTCCTGACTTCTCTCTCTGTCTCTTTTTAATTCCATGAAAACATTTTTACTTCCATTCAGTTTTGTTAAAGCTCTTTGTCTACAAAACCTAAACTGGGGCTACAAAACAATTTAGCAGGGTCCCTGTAAAGCTCCCATAGCATTTTTCTCAAAAGTGGGGGTGTTAACCTTGCTGTCCTGGCCAGATTCCAGAGGAGGTAATTACATCCTGTCTCCATAAACTAGCCCTGCAGTTTCTGCAGGAGAATTTATTTGTCACTTATCCTCCAAGAACTGTTGTGCAGTGCTGCAGAAGGTCTACTGCGCTCCACCCCAGAGATGGCTGCATTTCAGGGGGCAGGGTATCAGTGATCCATATGTACACCATATCTCAATGACCAGGCTTCAAACTGCTTTGGGTTCCTATTGGGCACCTCTTTAGATATGATGGGCTTGATTCTCAATACCTCCATTCCTGTGCTTGGCTTAGGGATGGTCTGGGGAAAGGCAAAGCCACCCTTAAGACACCTTTGTGCTTCCCAGGCCAAATTCTCTGCTGTCGTAACGCCACTGGATTCACCAACAGAGAACCTGGTCCCTTGTATTCTGGGGCTGGGCAGAGACCTGCCTCACCTCCACAGTGCATGCTAGAGCAGCCTCAGGTTTGCTCAGACTGTGCTCTGCTTCTCATCACATGCACACACACCCATGTGCCCTGGCAAGCAGAGAGGACCCATAGTGCTGCATGCTTCGGCAATGCCCACTCCCCAGGCCAAGTCAGTTATGGCCCATCTCCGACATGCCTCCCACATGGGGTGAGGGGCTGAGAGCAGGGCTGGGGCACAGAGCTCTCAGGTCAGCTTTAAGGCCCCTTTACACTGCCAAAGTGGCATGAAGGGCCTTGGTGTAACTGGGAATCAAGCCCAGGGAAACCAGACCAACAGCCCCCAGCAAAGCCTCCTTTAAGCCCAGATTGTATCCCGGTGTGAGCCACCCAGATTGCAGAAGTCAACACAATGGGAGAGCAGCCTTTGTGGGAATACTTCTTTCCCCCTTCCCTGTGCAGTGAGCAGGATGAGACAGCGAGCAGACTGCTCCTCCCCCCCACTCTGCTGGCTGGCTGTGCCCGGGTGCCCAAGGAAATACGCTGCCCCAAGCATACACCATGTGCTGGGTGTGCCCCCCTCCAGCAAGGAAGAATCCAGAAGGCAGAATACATGCTGGTCCTCTCCAGGCCGGGCGGCACAACAATGCACTCCGGGCCTGGAGAGACAAACCTCAGGCCAAAAGGATGGGCGGGGGGGAGGGGAATGGGGAAACAAAACAAGATTTCCCCCCCAACACCAGTGTTTCCTTTTCACATGGATAGCTCAGTGGTTTAAGCATTGGCCTGTTTGAGCAGGGGGTTGGACTAGATGACCTCCTGAGGTCCCTTCTGTTGGGGTCCACTAGGCATAGCTACCAGGTAACTCGGGAAAGTGGAAGGCCAAAGTGTCGATGAAACTCTTTTGCTCTGGGCCTATCTGAACCCCCAAACTCCATCTTGTGAACTCTCACCTACTTCTGTGTTTACTGCTTTACATGCTCTGTAGCAGGCTGAAGCAGAAATGTATTGGTCAGCCTTTCTAGCAGATGGCTGCAGTTTCACTCACACTAGCAGAAATAATAGAGATAAGGAGGAGGAGTAGTTAGTTTGCAGGCATCTAACCCAAGGTCGCAGAGACGGGGAAAGTTTCCTCACAAGCTTATGTAGAGCTTATTGTAACAGTTGTCTGGAAGGGAGGGGTGAGGGGGAATAGCCAGACAAAGAGATGTATGCAACCAGTTTGGGGTATAAAAGGTAAAAGTTATTTGTATTTGTTGCACTGGATTTGAGACATGCTGGTCTCCTAGTGCCATTTCAGAGCTCTGAAATAAACTTGGCTTGCTTTCTCCCCTCGGTGTCTTCATTGGTGCTAAGCACACCGGGCCACGGACCATTGTAGTCCCCTCGAGACCCTTTGGGCGGGAACACTTCCAACCCTGATATTCTATGATTCTATGATAACCTCTGGAGAGAAAGCAAAACACAGAGGCTAGCCTGTCTAGGGAACTGTGTAGCCTGGATAGATCCCGGTCAGGAGGAAGAGAGATGCAGGTCTCTGCCCAAGAAGGTGACAGCTGAAGAGCTGGGAGCCTAGATCTGGTGCCCTTGGTGGACCAGGGAGGGGAAATACAGGGTGCAGTTGCCCTGAACTGACAGTTGAGTTAGTTAACATGGTGTAGCTCAATGGTACCCCTGGGGGTATGCAGGGGCCTTCCAGGGGGTACATCAACTCATCTAGATATTTGCCTAGTTTTACAACAGGTTACATAAAAAGCACTAGCAAAGTCAGTACAAACTAAAATTTCATACAGAAATTTTCATACTTGTTTATACTGCTCTATATACTATACACTGAAATGTAAGCACAATATTTATATTCCAATTGATTTATTTTATAATTGCATGGTAAAAATGAGAAAGTCAGCAACTGTTCAGTAATAGTGTGCTATGACACATTTGTATTTTTATGTCTGATTTTGTAAACAAGTGAGGTGAAACTTGGGGGTACGCAAGACAAATCAGACTCCTGAAAGGAGTACAGTAGTCTGGAAAGGTTGAGAGCCACTGGTGTAGCTAACTTTGACTTAACCTTGACCTTTTCCCTAGCATAGACGCAGGGTAACACCTTTTACCTTGATTTAAGAAATAGGGTCTTTGACCTCAACCAGCTAAATCAAAGTTAATTATGTTAATCTGTCCGTATGCTAGTTTACTATCTAAACTCCCAAATTCTCATAAACAGTCACTTTAGAGAAATCATCAGTATCAGATGGCTGGAAAAATATCTCAAACTCTGGAGGAGGACAAAACAGAAACCACGAAGACAGAAAAGCATGGAACAAAAATAGAGATGCATGGAGGAAAGACCCAAACAACATAACAGGACAGGCATTGGATTGGAACTTCTAGAGAAAGAGAGGGCAAGGTAGACCACTTTTCCTTATGTAGACAAACCCCTTTGAGGGGCAAGTTAAACTGATATATAACCAAGCTTAAACCAGTATATAAGTGTGTCCACTTGGCGGGTTACATCCATTTAGCTAATCTAGTTTAATCAAACCAGTGCAAGTTGGTAGCCAACACATCCCAACTGTGAAGAGGCAAGGCCTCTCCATAATTAGTACATTATAGTCTATTTTATCTTCATTCCTTCAAAAAGTTAGTGGTGAGATCTCCATGCTATCCCCATATTTCTTTGCAATGCAACCGAAGGAAGTTGCCATTGCAGTCAGCAGAATTCAGTGTGGGATTTTCAAAAGTGCCTCGAGTGATTAGGCAGAACAAATCCCACTTGTGCTCCTAAATCTTAGCCACTTTTGCAAATCTTCCCCTAAAGCGGGATGTGTGCTCCTGAATCCCTTCAGAAACTCTCGAAAATCCCACGCTGAATTCCGCAGACTGAAATGGCAACCTTGTGTGGTTGCTTCCCCTTTGATCTGGGAAAAAGGCTCATGCGAAAGCAGAGACAATCCTTCATTTGTTTCTTATAGACTGATAGCCCTGCCCCATTGCAGAGATGTACCTCTATGTGGGTTTGCCCATTGCCCAGCTCAGTGTGGCCTTGATCTGGGTTGGGGCTCTTGAGAACTATCATCATCATAGAGTGGCTATCTTCTAAATATTACTGCACCTACAGGTCCAGATCCTCAGTTGGGATAAAACGGTATAGCTCCATGGAAGTCAATGGGCCTGATCCCCAGCTCATGGAACTGCACTGATTTACACCAGCTGAGGATCTGGTCCATAGGTGCTGAAGCTGGGCAAATTCAGTTACCCCCCACTTTGAGCTGTTGGCAGTTATTACAATGGGTGACCTGCAGTTCCCTTCTGCGTGTGAGCTCTTGGTTTAGCAAGCAACGGAACGACTCCACCTTCACCTCACTGTGCTGTGTGTGGGAGAGGGTTTCAAGAAACAATTGACCAAATGAAACCTAGGTAATGCTCCTAAATACTCCAAAGCATTAGACATGCCTGCCCGGCTGGGAGATAAATTATAGCTATTATCACTAGTGCGCAGACAAACAAACAGAGGGCCCTCTCCAAACAAGCCATTCACTCCAGACTAGATTTGTGAGGCTCAGTGGAGTAGTTTGAGTGTCACATACATGCCTTCATCTGAAACCTCCATAGATCCGCCATATTTACTGGCTGCAAAAAAGGAAGGGATCCCACAGTGTATCCCTGAAACATAGATCTCTAATCCGGAATCCCCAAGTGACTTTTTGGAGGGTCTCTGCCTCGTATTACTTAATGCTATTATTATTTGTATGTATAATTATGTACTGTGTGTGTGCAGTGCCTAGCATGGTGGGGTCTGGTTAATGACACAAGCGCCAAGTGCTATGATATACAAATAATACATAATAATCATAGTGGGAGCTGTTCTGTAGTTAAGGTTGTAGCGTTCAACTTCAGCAGGCAGTTAAAACCTTTATTTTGTAAAAATCTCACGGAAGTGGCAAAAACCAAAGCCTGGCATATGAACGCCGAGCACCATTGGAATTTTTCACAGTGGTTTGATGAAAAACGAGTTGATATGGAAGAGAGTAATGAGTTAAATCATCACTCCTTTTTGGCAATTTACGCTCCAGTGCAAAACTTTACCCAGTGACCTCAGCGGAATCGCTTCCCAAGTGTGTGGAATGTGTGACAGTCAGATGTGCTGATCTGCTGATATAATAGTACAACAGATCACCGGTGAAGTATTGTGCTAGAGTGTGAGTTTGGGGAAGCTGGGGTTCCTGTTGCTTTTGGGTATCTGCTAGAGGTAGACGTGAGAGTCTCACCGAGTGTCGAGGAGCATGATCGACAACTGGACAGCAGTCTGTCGTGGATTGTTTAGACCCAACAAATCCTGCACCTCGGCAGGGGATTAACTTGGTGACCGTTGTGGTCTCTTCCTGTGATTCTGTGATGCCCACAGCACTGAAGGTGCAAAGGGATGTACAAGTCTTTCTCCTTAACTTCTTATTTCCATGCTTTTAAGGATTTGAGTGGGTGAGATGTGTCCTGCCACAACCTTAACTGTCACTAAATGTAAGCCTGGCCTGCACCTAAAACTTGTTCACACGCCTTGATATGTGTAGGTAAGTCAACCTCCATCACTATATAGACACTGCTAGGTGGACAAAAGAATTCTTCCATTGACCTAGCTGCTGTCTCTCAAGGGAGTGGATTAATTGCCGAGATGGAACAAACCCTTCCGTTGCCGTAGCAGGTGTCTACACTACAGTGGCACAGCGGCAGTGTAGACATAGCCTTAGTCTTTATCTGCTAATTTGTATTACAGCAGCACATGGAGGCTGCATTGTATTAAGCACTGCACAGACACATGGTAAGAGACGGGGTATGTCTATACTGCAGTAAGAGGTGTGCCTGAATAACCAGCCAATATGCAAACAACACCCCCCACCCCCAAGAAAGCAGGATTCCAAACCACTAAGGGTATGTCTACACTGCAGTTGGGAGGTGTGATTGCAGCTTTGATCTAGCTAGCTCAAATAACAGTAGCTGTGAAGCTGCAACTGCATGAGCTAGCTGCTAGAGTACATACCAGGGTCCCAGGTGGACTTGTACAGCCCATGCTTTCCAAGCTTCACTGCTGCGGTTTGAGCTAGCTAGGGTTGCAGTGTAGACACACCCTGTGCTTGCCCCAAAGAGCTCACAAGCTGAACAGGCTGGACAGAAATAGGATCCCAGTTTTCCAGCTGGGCACAAAGACATGAAATGTCTTTCTTATCATCACACGGGAAATCTGTGATTGCCCCATGCCAGGCCCTGCAACACAACAACCACGTTTCTTCCCAGAGTGACTGCCAAAGAGAGCGGGTACAGAATTGTTTAGTGCTCCAGGCTGACTCACTGAGACAGGAGCTGCAGCAACATTTGGAGCAGGGCTGTGATTAATTCAGAGTTTCAGCACTTGGCTGAATATCAAATCGGCAGCCTTGGTACTCAGTGACTATTGAATACAAGTACAAACAGCGGTGGGAGTAAGCCAGGCAAGCCGGAGCAGGCTTCTCTGTAGCAAGGAGGATGCTGGGCTCAATGGTGGGAGATTTGGAGCCGGGCTGGGGTTGGAAACGGGAGTGATAGAAGGGCCGAGCCCTGCTGCAGAGCTAATGTAGCCGGTGTGATTTGGGAGCAGCCATTTAAGGGTATGTCTACACTCCAATCGGGAGGTGTGACTACAGCACAGGTAGGCATACATGAGCTCACTCATGCCATCATGGCTACACTGCTATTTTTAGCAGCTCAGGTACATCTATGTGTGCTGCAATCACACTTCCTGACTGCAGTGTAGACAAGCCCTTAGTGGCTTGAGGTCCTGCTTTCTCAGGTGAGGGAGGGAAAGAGGAGTGTTGCATGGCAGTCGGTTTACTCAACTGAATATAAATACCTGCCAAATGACTGCATAGTACACAAACAGAGACTGAACCAGACTCATCACAGCCCTAGCAGTGGGGGAGCTGCCAAGGCTTGAAGGCCAGCTGAGACCACTGTGAGAACTTGTCTGACCTCCTGCATAACACAGCCAGAGCATTTCTCCTGGTAATTCCTGTAATGGAGGGAACTATTCTTCCCTGCCATATAAGCAACACTACCAAGCCCAATGACTTGAAGCCAGATCAAAGCATCTCTTTTAGAAAGACAACCCTTCCTGATTTAAAGATCCTGGGTGATGAGGAATTGACCATTTCTCCTGGTAATCTCATCCAGTAGTTACTTACCCTCACTGTTAAAAAGTTACATTTTATTTTAATCTGACTCAACTCAATTCTCACAGTTTTTACCACATGTCTTGTGATATTTGATACTTTCGTCAAATCCCCAGTTCCTGGAGAATCTCACCTTTATCATGTCATGTGAGAATCTCACCTTTCTAGACTTCATGGTTGTGGAGAAAAGCTTGGAAATGTGTCCGTAGTGTGAGCTAAAGGCTCAAAAACCAGAAGGCAAATAAAAAGAACCCCTGGGTTTTTTTTCTCATGACTTTTTAAGCCAATCTCTTGCTCTGTTTTGTGGGGAGTGGAGCTGACTCATGATTTCTGAACACTTGGGATTGCAATAATACTAGTGTACCTAGGCCCCAGGACATCCCAGTTTTTAAGCCAGGCATGCAGTGGACTGTCCATCATAGCAAGTCTTTAAATCAAGAGACGCTCTAGCTCAAACAAAAGCTATAGGCTTGTTGCAGAAATTATTGGACTACGTTCTCTGGCTTGTGTTACGCAGAAGGTCAGACTAGGTGGTGATAATAGTCCCTTTTGGCCTCTATGAACTTCAACTTCATTCCATCTTCTTGTGCCTTTGCCTGCTAAATGAAAGGGCTTTCCTAATGTCCGATAGCTTCACCTTCTGTAGGTAGATGATGATCTGGTGATTCAATTTATGAACTGTTTGATATTGGAGGACTCTGTATCTGTCAGATGGCAAACTCCATTTTGACTGTAAGGCTGGACTTTGCCTTCCTGCTGTCTTTTAACCTCCATCTTGGGCTAAAATTCCAGTGGGTGGTGGTAGCATTGGCTAACAATGAATGGTCATTAAACTTTGATGATCATCCATTCAAATGGAGCAGACTTGGACAAAGATGGCTGCCACCCCGGGCACAGCAGCTTTTTGGGTCTGAACTCTGGAGTGGGAGGTAACTAAGCAATGAATCAATTGGTAGGGGACTTTGATCACCTGGCAAGGCTGATCCGGGAGTCACCTGACAAAGGGGACTGGAGTTTATAAAAGAAAAAGTCTGTCATCAGCCATTTTACAAGAAGCTGTGGCAGTAGAGAGAGGGAAGAGTCCAGAGACTCCATGTTTTGGAGAAGCCAGGTGAGGAGAGGAAGGTTCCTGGATACTTAGGAGGATTCTGACCTAAGTCCAAAGAATGCTCAAGAGTGGTGAGGAAACGGAGGCAGGGAAATGCATGTAGGGTTTTAGTAGTATCTGAAGAGGTGAACTGTAAACCCCAAGAGCCCACAGGGTTGGAGCTGTGGGAGAAACTGTGCTTAAGCTACTGGGCAGTCTGGGGGAGGTGGGTCAGCACTGGTCCCGTGGGGGCCTGGGCAGCTGCTCCCCATTTCCAGGAAGAGGTAACCAACAACCTGTACCCAGGAAGTGTGCCAGAGAGTCCAATCCCCTGCTCAAAGCAGGGCCAATCCCCAACTATTTTTTTTGCTCCAGACCCTGAAATGGCCCCTTTGAGGATTGAACTCACAATCTTGAGTTTAGTAGGCCAATGATCAAACCACTGAGCTATCCCGCCCCCTCTGTGCATGTTGGAGATTGTCCCCTTTTGTAGTTGCTCTATAGATGGTGATCAAGCTGCCAGTTAGATTTCTCTTTGATAAGCTGAATAGGCTCAGCTCCTTAGGTCTCTTGCAGGCTGAAGCACCCGCACAGTACAAGATGTGATAAAAAGAGAAGCAATGTATGTGAAACATCCTCTCCACCCATGCTCCTAGCATGACGTAGTGCTCCTTTTTATAGAAAACTAGGCTGTAGGAGGGCATGCGGGTTAAATGATCTGACCAGTTGCTGGAGGGGACTTTAATTGCCCGATGGATGGTGTATTGAACACATCAACAAACTCGCCATTCAGCCTTAAGGAAGATAGTGAAATGCTCCAAAATGTAATTAAAGCCCTGGGTCCGCTAAAAGCAGGGAGTCGTCAGCATCCCACTTAGTTAAAAACAAATGCTCGGTTTGACTGTACATCATTCATTCTTGGAAACTGATTTTCCTTCAACTCCGGAGGTAGTTTATTATGTAACAGACGTGGATCAGCAACCCAGGATCTGCTCTGTCCACTTGCCTTTATACATGGGCCATAATACTTTGCACCTGAATGGTTCTTTTCAGCCAACAATCTCCACATTGTTTGCAAACTCTCATTTGTACGACACCGTGTGCGGTAGGTGATTATCCACATTTTACAAGGAAGTAAACTGAGGCACAATGAGGCTGAGTAATGAGATCATAGTCACAGAGCAAATCTGCGCTATAGGTGAGATGAGAACTCAGAAATCCTGTCTCCCAGTCCTGTGCCTAAATGCCTTCTCAACGGGATGGAGCTGGCTTGCTCTCTCCTGTGAAGGATGAAGTGCCAAAGACTGCAGGCTAGAGACCTCAGGAAGACTTAGCCTGGGCAGGACACTGCTTCATACTGGAGCTAGGGAAAGGCAGTGGATCTCCGGGAAAGAGTTGAGCGCAGGTTGATTCTTTGGGACTGTAGACTACTTTGGACATTTAGTTACCCCAGAAGAGGTTAGAACTTGCTGCTTCCCAGCCAGAGAGCTGAGTGGTCCATGAGGACAGATGGCCAGAAGGGGGCGCTGGAGACACAACGGTCACGGAGTATGGGGGAGTCAAGGCCCTGCACCCCTCTTCCTGAGATTCACCATGACTCTCAGCCAGCCAGTAAAACAGAAGGTTTATTAGATGACAGGAACACAGTCCCAAGCAGAGCGTGTAGGTACCACCAGAACCCCTCAATCAAGTCCTTCTGGGGGGTTTAGGGAGCTTAGACCCCAGCTTGGGGTTCCCTGCGTTGCACCACCCAGCCCAAACTGAGGCTACGTCTTCACTACAGGGGGGGTCGATTTAAGATACGCAAATTCAGCTACGCGGATAGCGTAGCTGAATTCGACGTATCGCAGCCGACTTACCCCGCTGTAGGGACGGCGTCAAAATCGACCTCTGCGGCTTCCAGTCGACGGTGCTTACTCCCACCTTCGCTGGTGGAGTAAGAGCGTCGATTCGGGGATCGATTGTCGCGTCCCGACGGGACGCGATAAATCAATCCCCGAGAGGTCGATTTCTACCCGCCGATTCAGGCGGGTAGTGTAGACCTGCCCTGAAACTAAAAACTCCTCCAGCAGCTTTCTCCCCCCTCCCCTCTCCTTTGTTCAGTCTCCGGGGCAGAAGGTGTCACTTCTCCAAACCCCCTCCTGGCTCAGGTTACAGCTCAGGTAGCTTCCTTAACTCCTCTGCAACATTCACAGGTCAAATCCGCCCTGCTCCCTGCTCCATCACAACAACCCCTTGCAACATCCCACCCTGACACACAAGGCTGCTCTGGTGGTGTGTGTGCGTACTACAGTGCTCAGTCAATCCCAAGAATCTGGCAGTGGATGCACCATCTTGCCTGACTAGTGAATAGGCGATTCCAAGCTTACTTGCAAAGACAAATTAATGAATATGTCAAGTGTTTAGCTCGTGAAGACCCATCACGTGCAGAGAAGGAGAGAGATCAGGCTGCGATGGAACTAAAAATGAACTGGCTGCATTAGTAGCTACAGGACATCCTTACCATGCAGTTCTTTGTGGACAAGCATCTACCACATAGCTGACCCTGTCTGATTTTCTTATTGGTATTCTGAGAGGCCTAGAGACCATACTCTTCACTTACCAGTAGAAATAACCACCTCCAACAAAGGTGAGACCTGCTGATGGGCCAGCATGCATATGATGTGTGCTACCCTGCTCTGTAGATAGAGGCTTGCAAGTCACATGGGCTGTCAGCAAAAGAGCTTTAGTTTAAATGACTATTTGACAAAGAGAGTTAGAGTCACAAACAGACATCCCAGAGCTGGAACAACAGCACGGACTGGACCCCTTCTCAAACACCAGGAGCAAAGCAGACCTGCAGACACTGGGACTGTAGTATAATAGCTCTGCTCAACAGATGAGCGGAGAAGAATGAAGTGATCATGGTCTGTTCACGTGGGAAGCACATGCATGGATGCTGAGACTAGAAGCACTTTCTTGAGACATTCCTGTTATTATTTTAACCCTGTGGTCTGATCCTATGCACTGGAATTGACTCTTGGAGCTACTTGCAGCTAATTATATATATATTGGCAACAGTCAAAAGCGCTCGTCAGAATTAAGCAATGTGGCTAAACAAAGTCAATGTGCATGAAAACTTTTAAATTCATCCTCTGGCAAGGGGATTGTCCAAACACTAATGATGCAGTCACAGCCCAGGTAGTTTGAAATCAGGCCCATTTTGGAAACTGGTTACTGTCCGGAGAAGCGGCCACAACTGAGAATCCAGCACTTTAAATCTTGCTTTCTAATCCTGGCTTCTTGGATGGGTTGGGGCAGCGACCATCACCATCAACATGTTGTTTTGCCCACTTGTAATTTACCTACATCCCAGAGTTTGTTATTTTTGGGGGGGAAGATTCATTAAGTAACTGGCCCACAACCTGCTCCCCTTACCCACCTATGCTGTCTCACCAACTTCAGTGGGATTAGTCGTAGGTGGCACAGCCTGTGTAGACCAGTGCAAAGAGTAGGCCTCACTTAAGACCTATTCTGAGTGTTGCCCTCTCTTCCCAGGGATGAATTTCACTGTGTGAATAAAGTAAACCGGATTTGGCCTAATCTGCAGAATGTCACACACTATAAGTGCTGAGTACTCTCTGTTCTCAGAACTCCTGGCTGACCCACCGATTGGCAATGTATAACTATGCTGACCATGAGGGAGAACAGAACTCCCTTATATGGTACAGTGAACAAAGCTACAGTTTACACTCTTTTGTAAGCCTAATAAAGAATAGCTTAGTTATGACTGGGGGATGTCTGCACTACGCAAAGAGCCATGAACAAGCAGGGGTATGAATCTTAGCAGCTAGGGGCATCTATGATCTAGCAGGATTTTTCTTACTGCCAGTGTAAACTGTAGCCTAGGTTAAGTAAAAAATTAGGCTTTGAACTAAGTTACTCTAAGTGTAGAGGAGGATGGGAAATTGAGGTTGCTAGTGTGAGAAAGTTAGAGATGGGAAAATCCAAGTTAGCAAGGACACGGCCCAAGGTTGCGTTGTGACTATGTTTTTGGTTATAACTGGTTTAAGCGGGGTTTTTAATGAGTGTTAAGAATTGTGAATGTTTTATTAAAATGCTGTCTATACTGACAGTGTGGGAAGGACGTTTGTGCAGATGTTTGTTTAAATAATCTTTATTGTAAAGAGCCAATTAGGAGGTGGCAGAAATATAATTTATGGCGAGGGGCAGTATAATGTTAATATTGTAAAAGGAGGAGTTTTGTTAATTTGAGGAGAGCTCCAATTAACATCAAAAGGGTACCGTCGGGCTCCGGGCTTATAAAGTGTACTTCACTCTGTTGTCAGTGGACTGATGACCCATCGATACACTATTTCATCTTTGAGCGTAAGTATAATTGTAGCATTGTGTAATAGGTAACTGCATGCCTATTCGCTTAACTAATCATTTTCCTTTTGAATAAAGTTTTAGTTTTATATTTCAAAGAGTCACCTAGTGGTCCTCTACTGAACTTTCTGTAACTGACCCAGAGGCTTGAACCTGAAAACGAAGTTGGCTTTTATTGCACTCTTATTTTTAACAACTTCCTATTAATTGGAAACACTTCAACATAAAGGTTACAAAATGACAAACCAGTACTAGAATTGTTAGGGAGCAATGGTATGACTTACATGGCTCTCGACCATGTCGTCCGGGTATCCTAGCAATAAAAATTAATGGTAGAAGTCAGATGTCCTTAATCACCACAGACAAATGTTCTACCATGTGGATTATGATTCTGGGTGCTGCAAAAATAACAGTCGTGCCCCAGCACACTGCTAAATTCAGATCTCAGGTCCTAGCCCCAGATTCTGGTTCATAGGATGGAGCAGCTAATCACTGCTGTTGTGCACAAAGATTGTCTTGGGAAAGACACAATGGACACCTGGTTAGTGGTCTGTACTCCCCAAGGGTGTGACATCCAAGCATATAGCTTAACCCTAGTGCTAGTACACCTCTCATCTCCATAACCTGTCTTCTGAAATGTGAACCAGGGTCAACATCTTTTGCAAAGTGGACTAAGCTTTCATGTGCAGGCTCCAAACTACTCAATCCTGACAAATGACTTGCTTTAACAAGGGGCTGGGTCAGATGCTTCTGAGCCTTTTGCTTTTAGGCTTCAGGTTCCAATCCCACATGTGTCAGGAGTGACTGAGAGATGCTCCCATCTGCCTGCTCTTTGGCTGCCTATGTGGTGTGACACTGATGATCTCATGGTTTATAAAGGCCAGAAGGGTTTACTGTGATCATGTAGTCTGACCTACATAACCCAGGCCACAGAACTTCCCCCAGATAATTTCTGTTTGATCTACAGTGCATGTGCATATATAAAATCAAATCTTCCAGCGACAGAGAATCCACCACAGCCCTTGGTAAGTCGTTCTGATGGTGAATGACCCTTGCTGTTTAAAATGTGTCCCTTATCTCCAATTTGAATGTGTCTAGCTTCAGCTTCCAGCCAGTGGATCTCTTGTTACACGAATCACGTTCCCATTGGACAGGTGTTGTCACTGGCCTGATCTGCATCCCTGGTGAGGAGGTAACAGCAGAGAGGCCAAGAACTGTGTGGGACATGGGATGGAACTCCTAGAGATGGGTGCTGCTGATCGGCATGGAGAAAGATGTGGAAAATTGGCCTGGTTCTCTCTCTCCTGTTCCTTCCCTTTTGTTACATAGAGCACTGCAATTTCTAGGTTCATTGGCCTGGCTGACCATTAGACCAGCACTTTCATAAGCATTTACTACCTACCGACCTACATAAGCTATTTTTATAGCATTTCTCTCTATAGTATCAGCAAGAAATTATACTATAGTCAGGGCTGATGATACCGTCTGTTAAGATTGCTTGACACGTCCCATTATAAGACCCTTTCTCAGTTGCTTATAACTTTGTCAAACTTTAACCATCTGGGTGGAAATTTTCCATTCTGGGTGCCTCCCTCATTATGAACCTTTTTTTTTTTTTTTTTGGAAAACGGCAGCCAGAATGGTTTAGCTGTGTCTGAGAATGAGGCACGGGACGAGTTGAGAATACATTGTTTTGCCTCTGTTTAAAAAAAAAAATTCCGGCAGCCTTTTCTGTGGAAAGTTCTAGCACCCCAATGCTTTGGAACAGGGACTTGACATCTGACTGGGGAGTGGCCTGTGTGTCAGGGATGTGCCTTTTGCTGTACCTCTGAAAATCTTCCCACACTGAACCAAGTTACAAGCCTCTGAAAAATAACAGTTTGCACATGCTCAGTAGAGACTTAGATTTTTAGCAGTTAAATTCCCTGAAGATTCTGTCTGCATTAGACCAAGTAGGATTTTCCCTGCAATTCTAGTTCAGGGCTGCTGTGGGCCATGCCAGGTCCAGGTACCTGAACTGAGAGCAGGCAGACCTTCTCCCCTGAACTCTTTCTCTCCTGCTTGCTGGGGCCAGGAAGCTTGGAGGAGAAAGCTGCCAGATTTGAATGCAGACAAGATGAGAGCTGGACCTGTGGAGGGAATAGCCTGAGACAAGGTGGAGGGGGAAGACTAGGACTTGGAGACTGGCAGGGAGGGTGAGAGGGACAGTGGAAGCTCTGGTGGAGACTGGGACCGGAGGGGCAAGGAGACTGGGACTGAGAGCTGGGGGCACTACAACTGGCTAGGTAAGGAGAGTGGGACTGGAGGAAGGGAATGGTGGGACTGGGAGGCAGCAGGCTGGGGGAAGATTGAAATTGGATGAAGAGCAGGGGGAGGCTGGGCTGGGCAAGGAGATTGGGACTGAGAACCAGAAGTACAGGGAGAAGGAAGCGGAGAGGGATGGGGGACATCTGACAAGGAGGGGGGAATTGTTACTGGCAGGACAAAGAGATGGGAAGAAGGAACTGAGGGCAGGATGGGGGACTGAGATGGAACAAGGAGTCCATGGAGGGAGATTGGGGCTGGGAAACATTGAGGGAAGAGAATCTGGGTGGTGGAGGGAAACAGACTGGATGAGACAGGACTGGAGAACTGGGACTGACTGGGCAAAGGGACTGAGACAGCGTCCAGGGGGATTAGACTAGGACATGATGGGCAAGGAGACAGGGGCTGGGATGAAAAGCCTGGGGAGTGGAAACTGACTAAGTGAGGAGAATGAGAGGAGGAGCCAGGGTGGGGAAGAGACAGGCTGGAAGTGTGATGCTGTATAAGAGAAAGGTGACCATGTTTACATTAAAGATTGGCTG
The DNA here is from genome assembly GCF_002925995.2 of Terrapene triunguis. Taxonomy (NCBI): domain Eukaryota; kingdom Metazoa; phylum Chordata; order Testudines; family Emydidae; genus Terrapene; species Terrapene triunguis. The sequence continues at coordinate 7,441,171 of NW_020664561.1, read as the reverse complement.
CAGCACAGTATTTGGTGAGATCCTAACAGTACATGTTAACCTGGGGGCGAGTGTCTGATTCTTTGGGACTGGAAGAACCTAATGTGTGGTGAAGTTTGGTTTTATAAACTTTCATCATTAAGTTCAGTTGTCTGGGTGGTAACCAGGGGCTGGAGTTCCTAGGGGACTGTTGTGTGGCTCTCTGTGAACTAGTGTAGTGATACAAGAGCTCACATTTGTTACTGGCTTGGTGAAATCTTATGATAGAATATACCACCAGTTTGGAGTACATGCCCTGTATTTTGACAGTGTTACCTGAGATTGGCTCTCTTAGCTGTGTCCCATACCAGGCAGTGTGACAGGAGGGTATGGGGCATGCTTGTGGGGGGAATGGGCAGAAGAGTCTATGCCCACTAGAGAGTACTCCCTTCCAGAGCCTGGAGTGGAACCCATGATCCATTGCTCTGCTGTCAGCAAATATCTGTGAAGCCCACTGACAAGTGTCCCATCCCCTCTAGTGCACCCACAAAGAGGATGACAACCTACTACAGCTATCAGTTACTCTATTAGCTCCAGTGGCAGAGATCTGCAGTATGGATTGGAAGGATCCTACACTGATGGTGACCCATGTCAGTGTCAACATGATGGAATTTTCTGGGTCGGGGGAGGTTTGTTTAATTTCATTTCAGTTTTTTTAAGAAGCAAACATCTAAAAACTATATTAAAAGGCACTCAAGTTAGGAAATGTCAGAGTTAAGATTGCCTCTGTAAACTTAATTCAGCTTTTATGTGCATATCCATTGTGATACAGTCTTTGGGCTTGTCTATATGAATACTTAGTTTGTGGCAACCTGCCACATTCAGTGCACAGGATGGATCTGCTCTGGGGATGCACAGGAAATCGTAATTCTGACAATCCTCACTTTTGAGTGCTTTCATAGGTGCCGACTCTGTGGGTGCTCTGGGGCTGGAGCACCCATGGGGAAAAAAATGGCGGGTGTTGAGCAGGGCCATTCCTGGGGGGGTGTGGGGTCAGGGACATAGGCGCTGAGTTTCTAATCTGCTGGGGGGGTGCTACCCCCTGGCTCCGCCCAGGCTCCACCCCCACTCCACTCCTTCCCCCAAGGCCCCACCCCCGCCCTGCTCCTTCCCACCGCCGCTCTGCCCCACCCTGCCTCTCCTCCACCTCTTCCTGCCCCGCTTCTTCCCTGCCCAGTCCTGCCCCTCCCCCGAACACGGTGCGCCCTCGCTCCTCTCCCCTGCCCCCCCCACACCTGCTGACGCCACGGGCAGGAGGTGCTGGGGGGAGGGGGAGGCTCTGGTAGGGGGGCTCTTCCTCGCCGCCCCCCGCCCACCTCCCCGCCTGCCTCCAGCATGGCCCCCCAAAGTGCAGGGCCCAGGGCGGTCCCCCCAACTCGCCATACCCTAGAGACGGCTCTGGTGCTGAGCATCCACCGGCAGCCCCCCCATCAATGGCTCTCCCTCCCCCCAGCGCCTCCTCCCCCTGGCAGGTCCTGCCAATCAGCGCCTCCCCCTCCCTCCCAGTGCCTACTGCCCGCCATGAAACAGCTGTTTTGCGGCATTAGGAGGCACTGTGCGGGGAGGGGGAGGGAGCGAGGGTGTAGCGTGCTCGGGAGAGGGGGCCAAAATGGGCAGGCGGGGGCAGAGCGGGGGTGGGAAGAAGCAGGGCGGGATGGGGCATTGGGAGAAGGGGTGGAGTGGGGGCGGGGCCTGGATGGAGCTGGGGGAGGAGCACCCCCCAGCAGATTAGAATCTCAGCGCCTTTGAGTGCTTGACTTTGCAACCTTAATAATGTTCTTTTAATTTAGTTTTCTGGTGTGTAAAATACATGCACAACTGTCTTTCTCCTCTCTTATGCCTCCCTATTCCATATGGAACACAGGGCCTTCATCTTTGCTGATCTCTGGCTGCAGTTTTCCCATGTCATTTTGATAGCTTTCAGTTTTGCTTCTATTGTGCATTTCCATGTTATCTTTGGTCTACACACACTATACGCTAAATTAAATCAAATCACCGGATAAGAACATAACTCCCCCACCCCTGCACTCTCTCACACTTTTCTTTTCAATCCTCTTTTGCCATCACAGAAATCTTGATGGCCCCTTTAAGTTCAAAGCCATCAAAGGCCCCGATATAGGTGAAATAACAGAATGCCCTCTCCCTTTACACAAATGGTTTACTGTTGTATGCAACAAAGTACAAATAGCCTTGCCACAGAGCTGAATGCAAAGATTCAGGGATAGCATTGAGTCAGGACTCGAGAACACACTTTAATTGAGCAGTGCGTGTGGTGATGTTCTCAGATCAAGAACACTGACACACTTAAGGGTCTTCCTACAGAATAAATAATACAAAATCAAGGAAAAACTCCCTGACCACAATTCTACCTCCCTCCTGTTGAGACTACAGAAGGATTTAAAAAAATTCAGGGCTATGGGCTCCCACAGCGTGCAGGAAGGAACAGTCTGAAATGCCAGGGTCTAAGCACACTCTCTCTGCACGCTACATGTTGTGGGATCTAAGTAGTGGATTGAGCTAAGTCACTACTGCCATATGATTTTGTTTTCTGTGTACTACGCTTTGAATTGCTAGGAGTCAGCTCTCTGCGGCTTTCAGGTTGTTGCGGGGTATGTCAGAGGAGAGACATGCTGCTCTCGCCTCTTGAAAGAATGTGACTTGCTCTTTGGATACGCAAAAATAACAGCAGGATACGTGATGGTCAGGAAGGATGGTTCAGTTCACTAGGTGGAGACCTGGGCTGAATTTCCTGCTCTGCCACAGACTTATTGTGTGACTTTGGGCAGCTCACTTAGCCTCTCTGTGCCTCATTTCCCCATCTGCCCTGCCTCACAAGAGTATTGTGAGGATAAATGCATTAGAGTGTGGTGCCCATTGCTAAGTACCTTGTAGGCAGGACTATGGTGTGGCCTGAATAGCTCAGCAGATGCTGGTTCAGCTATGCATGGTGAAGCGAGCAGCAGCTCTGCAATCTGCCACAGTTCCCATGCTTTACTGCCTGGTTCTGCAGAGGACAGCCACTGAATGGAAACTAACACCCCCCCAGGCAGCATTAACTTCTTGACCTTCTGTTTTTCCTGAAGTCACTAGGGTTGCTCCAGATTTACACCAGAGTAACTGAGAACAGAATCTGGCCCATTCTCCCTAGTCGACCAGACGTATTTCTGTGGTTTTTCAGGAGCTCTGCTTGAGCTGCATGAGCAAAAAGGAGCTGTTGTCTTCCCAGTGAAGAAGGGGATTATGTGACCAGGGACCAGTGCATATTACATGTCCAGTGCACATGTGGGCTTGTTATAATCCTCTAGTTACAGAGCTTGGTTCTTCAGCTCAAGCTGTAGACACTTACAGTCAAAGTTCTCAGCTCAGCCACTGGTGTTGGCCAACGTGGCAGCTATTGCAAAGGTGTGGCTGGATCTTCTTCAACAGTAAAAATATAGAAACTAGCCCCCTGAAGAGACAATGTGAAAAGGCCTGGGTGCTAGTGGATCTGCCCATTCGTTTTAGGTGTGCAAGAGCTTTTCCAGCATAGCTATGCTGACGTGAGTGGATTTGCACATTTCCTACATGATGGATTTGCACATTTAAGGGATTTTTGTCTTGTAAGTGCTCCTTTGAACTGGTTTGCTTTCCATTTCCTACCACCAGTTTCACCTAGCAGACAAAGGCATAACAAGACCCGAGAGCTGGAAGCTGAAGCTAGACAAATTCAGACTAGAAACAAAGCACCATTTTTAACAGTAACTCACCATAGGAACAACTTACCTAGGGATATGGTAGATTCTCCATCACTTGCAGTCTTTATGGCAAGTCTTTCTAAAAGAGACGCTATAGATCAAACAGAGGTTATGGGCTTGATGCAGGGATTATTGGGTGCTGGTCTTTGGTCTGTGAGATGCAGGAGGTGAGACGTGATGATCATAGTGGTCCCTTCCTCCCTTAAAGTCTATTATAGATGGAGGAATTCAGTTGCCCACATGGTTAGAATAAATTGTCCCCCCTAAATGAAGAAGAACAAATTTATTCATTCTCATTTATTAGTTATGGGAATTTAATGCTCATAAAAGCTTTATTTCTTCCTCTCCTCTAGGGCCAGTTGTGTTAAGATAACTCAACTGAGCTGCCATTCTTTCCTGTTTCATCTACCCACATGGCAGAATAAAGACCTGGAGTGAAATCTTGACCCAGTGAAGGGGAAGTTTGGTATGGAGCCAGACTTTGCAGCTTGCGGTCCTCTCTACTAAGCCTGGATGGAATACCCAGGGGATAGTGCTTGTGAATCAGCATGTGAGCCTCTTTGCTCTGGATCAACACTGACCCAAAACCTCAGTGTACCATGAAGAGCACAGTGCTGCTAGTGGTGCTGTATTTCAGGTACAACACAAGGCTGAGGTCCTGACTTCATGTAATAATTCTCATGGGTAAGCCCACCGTCCTGGCCAGTTTCCAAACTGGTTAATTACGTTCTGCCTCCCTAAATTCCTTCTGCCCTTTCAGGTGGATATGATCTCGCTTTTAATTTCCTGTTGTGTGCTGTTACTTTACTCTCGAAACCATTGTAGTGGCTGGTGGGTTGACTCCTTTATTCTCTGTGTGTGTATATGCATGTTATATATATTTTGTTTGGGATCTGACATGATGAAAGGCATTATGTAAATATATCCTATTACTACTTACTATATACATACCTTACTTAATATATATGGGCTAATATATGTTGATATGATCTATTACAATAGATAAGGGAGGAAGAATGGTCTTGTGTTTAAGAGTCCAAAGATCCTTGTCTCTGCCAGGCACTTCCTTGGGTAGGTAACTTGGGCCCAGATTTTCAAACTTGGATTGTTTAAAGTTAGCATCCTCAATCCCACATCTGGTACCTAAACACGTGGCTTGGTTAACTGAGCAGCTGAGCACATACAAGCTCTCCTGAGGTCAATGGGACTGGTGAATTCTCAACATCTTTGAAAATCAGTTCACTTACTTAAGGGCCTAAATTTGGATTTAAATTCCTAATGTTAGGCATGAAAGTATGAAAAGGCTGGCTTTAATCTGTCCCTCCATTCTCCTATCTGTAAAATGGGCATAATAATGTCTTATAGTAGCAATTGAGACCCCATCTGAAATTAGGGCTGTGTCTAGTCCAGCACTATACAGACACAGAATAAGAGACAGTCCTTGCACTTTTAGAAGACAAGACAAAGAGCGGGAGTGGAAAGAGGCTGCCTAAAGTCACAGAGAAGGCAGGTACATAACTGGAGCGAGAACCTCTGGGGCTCCTGACTGCCAGTCCAATGCTCTATCCATTTGACCACACTGCCTTATCAAACACCCATGAATGCATCCACTTGTAAGCCTGCGTTCATTACTGATTGACGAGCTCTTTGCGATCCCCACGTGGAGGTGCAGTAGAAAGGCAACATATCATTTGAATACGCAAAAAGAACTTTTGTAGTGATAATCAAGATGGCCCATTTCAGACAGTTGACAAGAGGTGTGAGGATACTTAACATGGGGGAATAGATTCAATCTGTGTAATGACTCAGCCATTCCCAGTCTCTATTCAAGCCTAAGTTAATGGTATCTAGTTTGCATATTAATTCAAGCTCAGCAGTTTCTCGTTGGAGTCTGGTTTTGAAGCTTTTCTGTTGTAAAATTGCCACCTTTAAGTCTGTTACTGAGTGACCAGAGAGTTTGAAGTGTTCTCCTACTGGTTTTGGAATGTTATGATTCCTGATGTCAGATTTGTGTCCATTTATTCTTTTGTGTAGAGACTGTCCGGTTTGGCCAATGTACATGGCAGAGGGGTATTGCTGGCACATGATGGCATATATCACATTGGTAGATGTGCAGGTGAACGAGCCCCTGATGGTGTGGCTGATGTGGTTAGGTCCTATGATGGTGTCACTTGAATAGATATGTGGACAGAGTTGGCATCGGGCTTTGTTGCAAGGATAGGTTCCTGGGTTAGTGTTTTTGTTGTGTGGTGTATGCTTGCTGGTGAGTATTTGCTTCAGGTTGGGGAGCTGTCTGTAAGCGAGGACTGGTGTGTCTCCCAAGATCTGTGAGAGTGAGGGATCATTTTTCAGGATAGGTTGTAGCCCACGAAAGCTTATGCTCAAATAAATGTGTTAGTCTCTAAGGTGCCACAAGTACGCCTGTTCTTTTTGCAGATACAGACTAACACGGCTGCTACTCTGAAACCTGTCATTTGAATATCGTTATTTGTATGTCTCTTGCCCTAGACAAAAATGTCCCTAACTCATGTACTTTGTGCTTATGTCTTAAAATAAGATTCATAGATTCATAGATTCTAGGACTGGAAGGGACCTCGAGAGGTCATCGAGTCCAGTCCCCTGCCCGCATGGCAGGACCAAATACTGTCTAGACCATCCCTGATAGACATTTATCTAACCTACTCTTAAATATCTCCAGAGATGGAGATTCCACAACCTCCCTAGGCAATTTATTCCAGTGTTTAACCACCCTGACAGTTAGGAACTTTTTCCTAATGTCCAACCTAGACCTCCCTTGCTGCAGTTTAAGCCCATTGCTTCTTGTTCTATCCTTAGAGGCTAAGGTGAACAAGTTTTCTCCCTCCTCCTTATGACACCCTTTTAGATACCTGAAAACTGCTATCATGTCCCCTCTCAGTCTTCTCTTTTCCAAACTAAACAAACCCAATTCTTTCAGCCTTCCTTCATAGGTCATGTTCTCAAGACCTTTAATCATTCTTGTTGCTCTTCTCTGGACCCTTTCCAATTTCTCCACATCTTTCTTGAAATGCGGTGCCCAGAACTGGACACAATACTCCAGCTGAGGCCTAACCAGAGCAGAGTAGAGCGGAAGAATGACTTCTCGTGTCTTGCTCACAACACACCTGTTAATACATCCCAGAATCATGTTTGCTTTTTTTGCAACAGCATCACACTGTTGACTCATATTTAGCTTGTGGTCCACTATAACCCCTAGATCCCTTTCTGCCGTACTCCTTCCTAGACAGTCTCTTCCCATTCTGTATGTGTGAAACTGATTTTTTCTTCCTAGGTGGAGCACTTTGCATTTGTCTTTGTTAAACTTCATCCTGTTTAACTCAGACCTTTTCTCCAATTTGTCCAGATCATTTTGAATTATGACCCTGTCCTCCAAAGCAGTTGCAATCCCTCCCAGTTTGGTATCATCCGCAAACTTAATAAGCGTACTTTCTATGCCAATATCTAAGTCGTTAATGAAGATATTGAACAGAGCCGGTCCCAAAACAGACCCCTGCGGAACCCCACTCGTTATGCCTTTCCAGCAGGATTGGGAACCATTAATAACAACTCTCTGAGTATGGTTATCCAGCCAGTTATGCACCTACCTTATAGTAGCCCCATCTAAATTATATTTGCCTAGTTTATCGATAAGAATATCATGCGAGACCCTATCAAATGCCTTGCTAAAGTCTAGATATACCACATCCACCGCTTCTCCCTTATCCACAAGACTCGTTATCCTATCGAAGAAAGCTATCAGATTGGTTTGACATGATTTGTTCTTTACAAATCCATGCTGGCTGTTCCCTATCACCTTACCACCTTCCAAGTGTTTGCAGATGATTTCCTTAATTACTTGCTCCATTATCTTCCCTGGCACAGAAGTTAAACTAACTGGTCTGTAGTTTCCTGGGTTGTTTTTATTTCCCTGAGTCCTATAATCATAGAAATTACAGATGGACAAAGAAATATGGCAACTAGTACATCCAGCTCAGACATGGTTGTTTCCTACAATGTATCTTCTGATGCTTTTTCCATCACTTCCTTTTGAGAGGACGTTCTAATACTTTGACACCCTAATACTACATTCTCCAGGAGAGAGGGTTTTTTCCCCCAATATTCATCAGGCAATTCCCTTTCTTGATTTCACCCCATTAACCAGTTATACCTTCTCATCCCTCCCTATGCAATCCTTCTCATTCATGAGAGAGATCACTGAACCACAATCAAACCAGAGGCAGGAGATAGCTTTTTGGTTAGGGTATGGGACTGGGAGTAGGAGAGTAATCTTCTGTTCTCAGTTCTGCTCTAGACTTCCTGTGTGACTTTGGGTGTCAAATGCCTCTAAGAGACTTAGTCCCTCTGGGCCTCATCTTTAAAATGGGTGTCATAAGACCTCATTTTTCTACTTAGTCCCTGCACTGAAGAGCATATATGCTCTCTCTCTTATTATGTGTCTGTACAGTGCCTCGCACAATGGGGCTGGAATCTCGGGTGCTACAAATACAAATCATAATAATTTTGGGAATGTCCGGATCTGAACTCTGCAGCTCTTTCTCTCACTCTAGGACTCCAAGCCAAAAGAGCAGATGCCTACACCCTCCAAACTCTGAGATCTAGAGCCAAAGTGCCCCGGCTTTTGAACTCAGGTACTAAACAATGTGGTGTTCATTGAATTAGAAATAGCTCCTGTGGCAAACTGGGAAAGAATGAGGAGATGGTACTAGACAATTTCCAAATCTGTGTTTATTTGAATTTTCAGTATTTATTCCCTCTTAAAAGGGGGGGGGGAGTGGGGGAAGAAAGCACTTTGAATCTTGCAATCATTAAAACCAATTCCACTTTTCCTGTCCCTGCCCACCTCCTGATATGTATGTGAAGCAATCTTTACAGCTACACAGCCATCAGATGGTATTGATCCAGATGTGGAAATTGGTATTGACTGCTGCTCTGTGCATTTCCGTGGCTTTTAAAGATACACCATCCAGGTGATTTCACTTTGCACATGACACAACTTGGGAAGCATTGCCTGCAACAGACCTAAAAGTATGTGCACATGTAATATAGAAAGTTTTGCTTCCTTCACTCCTACTTACCCAAGGAAAGAGGTATAGGAATGTTACAGTGCTGGGGAGGGATGCTAAGACACCAGAAATCACTTATCTAATGGGAGGAATTAAGAAGTTGTACATGTCTCTATTCTGCACTGGTTGTTTCTCTCTATCCAGCAGACATTTTCTTTTTAGAGCCAGTGATTAAATCTTGCAAATCCACAAACCAACTGGAACTAATCCTGCATCCTTATTAGGGAAAAGGCAGATTGAACTCCTCAGTACGAGCAATGTCCCTGTCTGGGACTTCAGGATTGGGCCCACTGATCTTTTTTTAAGGGACACCTCTGATTTGGCATTAGGAATTCTCAGTCTCTCTTCTGTGGTAGAATGTAGAAAGCAGGAAATAACATTTGACTTTTAATATAACTTGTGTGCTGCTTCAAATATTTCCTTCATCATGAGGTCTGAGAGCAGAATGCCAAGAAGACCATAACATGCACATTTGTTTTCTTTAGGGTGGCTTATTCTATGCTGCCTACATGTTCAACTGTATGGGACAGGGCAAGCCAAAAAGGAAGGGGCAGCTCGATTCTGGTCTCATTTACATTGTGTAAATCCAGAGTAACTTCACTGGATTCACTTTGGGTTTACGTTGGTGTAGCTGAAAAGAGGATTCTGCCAAATGAAGTCTAAAGGTACGACTTTATTACTGCTGCTGCAATAGAAATTACTCAGACACTCGATTCAGTTACTTGAATTCAAAACTCAAATGTGTCTTCATCTCCATTAATTGCAGGCTGCTTTACAGTGAAGGTCTGTTCCATGCTGTTCATGTCAATCCGTCCATGTAGACCATTCCCAGAGCACCGCAGAGTGAGGGCACCTGTCCATTATGCGGAATAGTTGTCTAGAGATAGGCACCACATGCAACCAATGAAGTCAGCTGAGGATTTCCGGTGGCCAGCCAAGACCTCCTCCTCCACTCCTCAGCAAGGAGCCTGCCAGGAATTGTCTCCAGTGGTATTGCTCAGAGATTCTCTGGCTGACTTATGGCCAGTCACCCAGCTAAGAACTAAAGTCTCCAATTTGTAGGGTCAGATGCTGTCATTAGAAAACTCTTAAATGACTTACTCCCCTCACAGATTGTCTAGCACAGGGGTTCTCAAACTGGGGGTCAGGACCCCTCCGGGGGTCGCGAGCTGCCAGCCTCCACCCCAAACCCCGCACCCCGCTTCGCCTCCAACATTTATAATGGTGTTAAATATATAAAAAAGTGTTTTTAATTTATAAGGGGGGTCACACTCAGAGACTTGCTATGTGAAAGGGGTCACCAATACAAAAGTTTGAGAACCACTGGTCTAGCAGGTCAGAGACGTCACAAGCTCTGCGATCTGTTTCTAAGCCAGATGAAACCCAAGGTAAATCTCTGCCTGCTGAGACCTCACTTAATAGGAGGATGCGGTTGGCCATATATGAAGACATTGTGGTCATCATTAGCTAACGATAGGCCTATGGTCATGTAGGCAGCCTAGGGGAATGGGCTTAGCAACTTCAGTTCTAAAGAGCCCTGTTTTGCAAGGAAGAAGGGTGGCTGCATTTTGCGTTATTGAAAATGAAGGGAGGGAGGAGGAATATGGGTTTTTTTAATTATGGAAAATTTCCCTCAAAACTGTGAATTTTAAACAATTATAAAAGTCACTTGTGTGAATCCTGGAAAGCAAAGGCAATTTCATTTTTTCCTATGAAGTTTCCCCTACCTCTTTTATTAACCAGTCCTAAATATTATGAGGCTGGTACACTTTATTTTTAATCAACCTACTGTTTCTTTATATCTTGAAAATATTAGACATTAACTGGCATTACAGAAAGAAGTCAGACTTAATCTAGTTGGCAGTGTTCCGTTTGGACCCATATTTTGGTTTGGTAAATATTTAACAAAATATAATCTGAAGGCAAACGCTTATTTTTACAGGAAAGAAACTGCAATGCCTAGGAATGGGAACAACAAGGAGTCTGGTGGCACCTTAAAGACTAACAGATGGGAATGGGAAGTGTCACAAATGTCCTCTTGGGGGCGCCAATAAAGGTCACAGAAACTTCAGCAGGGCAGCCAGGAGGAGAGAGGGCTAGAAGGGGCTTCCTCCCAACCATGGCATCTGTTGCTGCATGCCAGCAGTACACAGCTCAATAAATAAATGATATACCAATAAAGATGATTGACTTTGTGCTTTTTTTTTTTTTGCAAACTTTCTGCTTAAAGACGGCCCCATGGGGATTTCCTGTCTTTCCCCAACTCCTCATAAAAAAACCCTGCTTGTTTAGAAACACAGGCCTTGCTATCAAAATGTACTTGTTAGTTACAAGCTCTCCTAAGATCAGAGCCCTACTGTGCTAGGTGCTGTACATGCATATAGCAAGCAACAGTCTGTGCCCTGTAAAGCATACAATGTAAATAGACAAGGCAGACCTGGGGTGGGGGAAAGGAAGGGTGGTGGTTGTGTTTTTACAGCTGGGTCTACCTTCATTGAATCAATTGCCTGGGGCCCAGATATAGCAAAGCATTTAACCACATGGTGAACTTGAAGCAAATGCTGAAGTGCGTCAGTTACTTAGTATTTAGTATGAACCACATGCCTGTCATATAAACACTGCATACATGAAGAAAAAACATTTTACTACATAAATGAGAATAATGTAAACTCTGGGGCAGGTATGGTGTCTTTGCGTACGGTTGGACAGCAGCTGCCACAACAGACCACCATCTTGACCTAAGAGCACTGGAGTAATATTAATTAAAAATAATGCTTGGATGCAAAAATCATCAGAACATAATTTCATAATATCAGCTCTGATCCTGCATAGCCTTATACATGTATGCTTCCTTTTACATACTGGGAATTGTACTAGTTAAGTCAATGGGACTACTCACCATATGTAAAGTTTAGCGCGTGTGTACATCTTTGCAGGATTTGGGCCTTACTGGGCTTTACAACTAAATATTATGGAAGAGGTCACCAGGTGGTGCTGTTACAGTCTTCGCCGATTCTCTTAACGTGCAAGCAAGTTTTTTAGTCTTGGAGAAAACTGTGGCAGTGGTGGTTTTCTGGTGTGGTTTCTTTGGGGGAGCTGTGGCAAACTCTTTGCTTTAATCTCTATAACTAGAGTCAGTTCTTAGGGCAGAGTTGGTCCCTGCTAATTGAGCATTGGTGTTTGGCTAAGATTCCTGAAAGAGGGGATTGTCTGCATGCTGTTTGTAACCATCTGAGTTCCAGGACTGCTGTATATCGTGTAAATAAAACAAATTTTGCTAAGAATATACCCAGACTCTGCATCACTGATTTCTCCTCCAGTGGGAAGCCAACCTGCCAGGCCCTGACATCTGCTACCCTTCATATCAATTAGACAGAAAACACTTACCCACAATAAAAACGTTTCAGCTTTCAAATATACATCAGAAAATATGCAAAAACCTTCTGGGTCAAATTCTCTGCTCCACTTTGCACTGCTCAGGCACCACAAAAGGAGAGAAGAATGGCTGCAAACCCCTAACTGATCACTTGCATTATATATGCACTCCAGCAATCCTCAGTCGGGGAAAGGTCCTTGAGTACCATCATCTGCTAGGCCACATTAAAGAGCCTTCAGGGTATCCTAACCAATCCCCAGGGCTGGAGAGAAAATCAGGGAGACATAACGGACTCCCATCTTGGAGCAGAGCACCCAGTAGAAGTCAAACAATCACAATATTCTACTCCCGAAGAACCATAGGTCTACACTGACTGCTTGTAGCATGGTTTGCTCTTCAGTTGTCTTTGATTACTGTTATGGTGTCTGACCTATTTTTTAGTTCAGGATACAAAGCCCTTCTAAATGCCAAAATATTAAAAGATGAACAATGTTACCATTTTATCATTAAGAAGTTGTTTTTAGACTAGAGCCAATGTGCAAAGTAATTCCCAGCATTCCCCTCTTCTATTTGCATGTTAATACTTTTCATGTTTCAGGCCCTACAGGGACACCTGCTGGCAAGTTCCTGTGTTGACTTTGGCTGAAGAATTTATTGTCTCATCTGAGGAAGTGAACCATTGGAAACATTCAGTGACAGGCTTTTAGCTCTTGGAGAAGGCAGCAGCCGTTTAACAGATCAGCAACCCAAAGCACAGGTATCTGAACCTAGCATTCCATCCCTCGCACCTTCTGCCAGGCTGCCCCTGGAGTGTGGAACACTCTTCCAAAGTCAGGAGCGATTTGGGGCAGCAGCTGTTTCTTACTGTGTATGTGTTCAGTGCCTAGCACAATGGGGCCCTGATCTAACTAAATTGCTTATTACTGGTTTTGTTCAGTAATGCATAGAGCTGGTTGGAAAATGGAATTTTCATCCTGCGGGAAAAGTCCAAAATGCTGACATGTGGTTTTTGGCCCAAATTGGGATGAAGAGTCAAAATCTTAGAATTTTGTGCAAAATGACATATTCTGAAATATTTCATTTTGACCTTCTAGCATTTCATGTAGACTTTATCATTTGACTTTATATTGTAATATAATATTATTTTTAGGCTTGGCAGAATTCAATTTTTCTTCTCTATTCATTTAGATGGATAATATCAATATTTGTTTTTAAGCATGTTTTTCCTATTTTTATTGGTTATTTTTTTTAATTTTCACAGTTGCGCAAAATTATGTCCAGGGGGCAGACAATAGGCAGGGCCAGATAATTATTTAATAATAGTAGATGATGAGATTTAAAAAGTTAAAGCTTTTTGTTAAAACACAAATTATCCACATGTCAAAACATACAAAGTAATTAGCCTTAAATCAATCTCTAGTATGTTCTCAAGCTGCAGTTTTTTTACTTTGCCGATTTGTACATTGCGATTATTATTGATGGAAATATTTATTCATCGGTTTGTGTGTTTTGCTGAAATCAACTTTTACTGAAATTTACAAATACATATCTAATCCTCCCAAGCCTTATTATATTATATTAATAATAAAATCAATCAAATCAAAATGAAATGTTTCAATAATTTGCTGTGAAAATTTTGACAATCAATATGTTCCTGCAAAAACATTTCGATTGTGTTGAATCAGCATTTTCCAACAGAAAGCTGTTCTGTGAGAATTTTCAGTCAGTTTAGTAATGTGTTTACTTAGGGCTTGTCTTCACTACCGGGATAAGTCGACCTAAGTTATGCTACTCAAGCTACGTGAATAACATAGCAGGAGTTGACGTAGCTTAGGTCCACTTACCCCGGTATGGGGTCTTCACTACACTGCGTTGACTGGAAACTTACCTTACTCTTCTTGGGGAGCTGGAGTATCGGAGTCGACCAGAGAGCGCTTTGCCATTGATTTAGTAGGTCTTCACTAGACCCGTTAAATTGGCACCCACTGCATCGATTGCAGCAGCGTCAATCTCCCCAGTAGTGAATACAAGCCCTCCGTCACTAAAGTATTCATTTACTAAGTTAAAATAATGCTGTCCTTAACCCTTTTAGTTTATTATTATTTATCATTTATTAGCACCGGCTCCAGAAAGAATAATTTTTGGAAGGTGCTTAAGCATGTGCTTAACTAAGTTGATGTGCTTATGTGCTTTCATGAATCAGGGTTAATAATAATTTATTAATTGTTTATTATTAACATATCCACTCCTGTGCCCTCCTTAAGTCCTACCTATTCCATAACACCTTGGCAGCTTGCCTAATGAGAATGGCTAGGCCTGTGGCCTGTTAGTGATTCATTAATTTGTCTTCTCCACTGATCTTATTTCAAACACACTAAAAACACATCACAGTATATCGCACAGAAAGCAGCAGACACACATGCCAGAAAGGGATATACTGACTGATTTTTTTGGAACTTACACAGATCTGGCCTTCGATATTTGTTATCGCCTAAATTGTTTGCAGTGTTGTAGCCATGCTGGTCCCAGGATATTAGAGACACCAGGTGAGTGAGGTAATAACTTTTATTGGACCAACTTCTGTTGGTGAGAGAGACAAGGTTTCAAGCTACACAGAACTCTTCTTTCAGGTCTGGGAAAGGTACTCAGAATGTCATAGCTAAATACAAGGTGGAACAGGTTGTGTAGCATAAGTAAATACATTTTAAGAGACCATTCAAGGTGAAGTGGCCCATTAACACCTCTATAGTCATAGGACAAAAATGGGGTGGGGGGTGGGCTAGTGGGTTACAGATTGCTATAATAAGCCATAAATCCAGTGTCTTTGTTAAGACCATAGTGTCTAGCAAACATAGGTTCTGGAACCAGGAGTGCTGCCTCGCCTCCTGGCTTGAAGTGATTTCCATCATATATAGGGTTTACAGTGTGGTTCAATGGCTCCCAGCACCCCCACCATACAAATTGTTCCAGCACCACTGCTAGCAAAGTTAGGAATTTAAGATCCCAGGCTTGTCTTTTGAAAGTGTTGTGTGGGTTTCTTTTATGGACAAGGACTGAGAGGTCAGATATAGGGTGATCACCCGCCCAGGGCTGGGGGAGGGTCCAGGGCTCCCCACAACGGCCCAGGCTCCATAGGAGGTTCTTACCATGGCCTGGCTCCAGCTTCTGGTCTGCACAGCAGGCGGGGCCTCTGGGGGAAGAGGAGGAGTGGGGGGGGGCACAGAGGGGGGCGGGACTCCTCCATGCGTCCCGTTTTTGCCTTTTGAAAAGGTGGTCACCCTAGTCTGATACAGAGTGATCGCTTTGTGAAAAGTGTTTGCCCGTGTGTTATATGGTGCTTTTGTCTTTTATCATTTTCCTGTGCGAGTTCATTCGAGAGCACAGTGATTGCTGGTTTCACCTGCATAGTTGTTGTGGCATTTAGAGCACTGAATGAGGGACAACACATATTGTGATAGGCTTGTGTAAGAGCAATGGTATTAAAAAATGTGTTGTAGAGGGTATTGATCATCAAAGCATTGGAGATATGTCTGCAGGTTTTGCATCTGTTCTGCCAGGATATAGTGCTGCTTTGAGTTGATGGGTCCTGGTCTGTGGGGAGCTTGCATCTGATGATGAGCATGGTGAGGTTGAGGGTTTTTTGAAGGCAAGATGACGGGGTTCAGGAAATATTTCTTTCAGCATGTGTGGAGCCCATTGAGTATGGGTTCTAACGTTTAATGATACCCCGTATGGGTTCCAGTGTGGGGTGTTAGGTGACAACTAGAGGTGTGTGGTTGAAGGGGAGGGGAGTTTCTGTATTGAAGCAAGTTCTCTTGACGTATTTTGGTGGCCATTCCATGATGTGATCTACTTCTCTGGTAGAGTGTCCTCATTTGGTGAAGGCATTTTTAAGTGTGTTAAGGTTTTTATCCCAGACTTTCTCCTTGAAGCATATTCTGTGGTATCTGAGTGCCTGACTGTAGATAACAGATTTCTTGGTGTGTTTGGGATGGTTACTGGATCTAACCGGTTCCATTGCTGAAGCTGGTCTTGGTGTCCAGGAAGTTGATGCTGGTGTGGGAGTGTTCTAGAGAGAGTTTGATGGAGGGTGGTGGTGGTTGAGTTGAGGTGGAAGTCTGAGGGAGTTTAGGTCATCTGTTCAGAGGATGAAAATATCATCTATGTACTTCAGGTATATCATAAATTTTTGTGGTGCATTTGTCCAGAAATTCTTCCTCAAGATGACCCATGAAGAGGTTGGCATACTGGGAAGCCATGCTAGTACACATAGCTGTTCCTGTGGTTTGAACAAAGTGCTTGTTGTTGCATGTAAAATGGTTATGGGTGAGGATGAAATGGATGAATTTGGTGATGTATTTGGGGTGGATATCTGAGGATTGTCCATTATCTTATAGCTATATGAGGCAGGCAGCAATGCGGTCATGGTGAGGAATGTTGATGTACAGGGAGGTAACATCTATGGTGGAAAGGTCAGTGTTCTGAGAGAGGTTGTTAATGTTGTGGAATATCTGGAGGAAACAGGTTGCGTCCTGGAGGAAGCTGGGTCTTTGTATGGTGAGTGGTTTGAGGATGGTTTCTATGAGTCCTGATATTCCTTCAGTAAGAGGCAATGGCCAGATAGGATGGGTCTGCCTGGGTTCCCTTGTTTGTGTATCTTGGGAAGCATGTAGAAGGTCCCTTGCTGGGCTCATGGAATATGAGGTTGTAGAGTTTCTCTTGCAGTTGTTTGGGGAAGGATTTGATGATATTCTTAAATTCCTGGGTGAATTATGGTGTGGGGTTTTCTCTGAGTTCTTTATGATAGGTGGTATCACAGAGTTGTCGGTTGGCTTCGTTGACATAGTCATCACGGTTGAGAACTATAACAGTGTCCCTATTGTCTGCTGGTTTGATCATTGTCTGATGTCTGGATTTCAGGGGCTGTATAGCTGTCCTCTCAACAGTGGAGTGATTATAGTGGATGTGAGGTTTGTTAAGGATTTCATTGTCAATTTTTTTGCCTGGAGCAATCAATGTAATAATCAAGTGCGTGTTTTTATCCACTGTTGAGTATGCAGTCAGATGATTCTTTTTTTCTTATGACTGTCAGTGGGGGTGCAGGATGATGTTGTTGTTCTGAAAGAATGCTTTGAGGTGAAGTTGGTGGGAAAAATTCTTCTAGTTCTCTCCATGTTAGTATGGTATCAGGTTCTGTGGTGTGGCAGAAGTTCAGGCCCTTGGAGAATACAGAAAATTCAGCTCCAGTTAGAGGTAGTCTTGATAAATTGATGATGTTGGGGGTGTCGTGTCATGCCCATGTGGTGGGTCCTGGTGCCATGGTTTCTCCCAGGCATGTTGTTCTGTAGATTGTGCACGAGTTGTAGTTGGTTCCACGTCTTGTTTTTGTGTTGGATGGCTGTCATCAGGGTTTTTTTTTTTATAGTTGTTTTGGGTTTCTTCCCTGATCTCCAGATAGGCTTCCTGATATTTTTTTCATTCCAGTGTGTAGGAAAATGTGAGGATTTCTTTCCTAAGGTGGGCCCTTCTGGAAGATGTGAGGTACAGGAGCTGTTTCCTCACTAACCCCCCTTTTTTTGTCCTATGACTGCAGAGGTGTTACCGGGCCACTTGAGAGGTCCCTTAGAATGTATGTTAACTAGTTGTTCTAAATAATCTGTTCCACTTGGTATTTAGCTGTGGTGCTCTGAGTACCTTTGAAAACCTGAAGAAGAGCTCTGTGTACCTCAAAAGCTTGTCTCTCTCACCAACAGAATACAAGATATTACCTCACCCACCTTGTGTCTCTACCACCTAAATTGTCTCTTTTGTGATAAGTGATTCTGTCTGAACCTGCCCAATTTGGCAGCTCCAGTACCCCAGATGACCCTGTCTCATGTCAGAGTGCTTTCAGGAATAACAATGTCCTTTCACAAGAACTGCCTCTCTGGCAAACCCAGCATTTGCACTGGTATGTCAGTAGCTCCATCATGTTCCATCTGCCAAGAGCTGGCTCATACGCTCACTCACCCTACAGTATATGGCTCTGTTGGGCTGTGAAAATGGCCTGAATTATGTATGTGCAAACCATCATTTCCCCAGATAGGAGTAAAACAGGGCTATCTAGGTATCAGAAGGTAGCCTGCAAGAGCTTGCCATGTTCAACAGATCCTGTTGAATGTTCCTGTCACTAACACCAGTTCAACCTCTGTTAAGTCAAGGGGAGTCTCTGTGTGTCTGTGTATGATACAGGGGCAACTGGGAACAGAATTTGGCCCACTTGAGGGGAAATTGCAGTGTAAGGCCATGTCTATGCAACTCAATCAAGCCCAGTGTGGCCCTTGGTCTCCATTTTGGGCTAGACCACATGCAGAAACTTCAGAGTCTGATGCAGTCTCTGAGCTAAGTGGCTTGGCTCCTCTAGCTCAGGCATTAGTGTTTTATGCTTTTAGGGCCAGTGGTCCCAGGTTCAATCCCCACAGATGACAAACCAGCCAGGGTCATCACATTACATCTCCCCTGGTGGTTTGCACCTATTTCAGCCAGCCCTGTGTTCCTGCACTGGGGCAATTTCTGGAGTCAATCTAGCTCAAGGAATCCAGCTCAGCACAGGGGGAGCCAGATTCAAGTACTTTCAGAGTTGCTGCATCACATCACTAGCAAGAGGCCCCACCCAACTCAGATCAGTGGGCTAGGTGTGGTGTATACCTGCATGGCAAGAGAGATGGCTCCTGCACCCAAAAGAACATACAATCTGAATAGACAAGACAGACACAAGCTGGGAGCAGAAACAGGCCCAGTGTGGAGAAGTGAGCTGCCCAAAGTCATTCAGGGAAAGAACTGCACATGGGAACCCATTTCTCCCGAAGGCTAGTCCGGGGCCATGCTGTTTCTCAGATGTCAATAAAACACTAAACTTGGCAGAGACTTTCAAAGCTTTCCTAACCCAAGTTTTGCTCAGATGTAGGGACTCTAAAACACCTTTGAAATGCTCTGCATTTGCCATGTGTTCTAATAGGCACCTGTATTTCCTGTGGTCAAGGCTGCTGATGTACCAGTAAAATTGCAGACACCAACAACCTTCCCAGTAATGGAGATGATGGTATTAGTAAGAATTGAACCCTTAGGAAAATTCATTTCAGTCTGATTTTTTTTTACAGAAGACTAGCAAACAGGGCCAGCTTAAGGCATAGGCACTATGCATCTTTGCCTGGAGCCCCAGTGCCTGGAGTCATGTGATTACACCACTCTAAGGTTTCATTTTAAAAAAAAGTACATTTCTCACCCTCGTGGTTGGGAAGAAAAGCTTAAAATGAAGTCTGTTGCAACTGACACAGCCTGAGTCTGCAGTCGGCCAATGAGGTGAACAGCCCCATACACCTCAGTAGGGTGTTCAGTCCAGGACTCTGCTCTGGGGGCCCCTGACAACCCCACCTCAGCAGGAGAACAGTGTATCTGGCCCAGCCCTCCCACCCATACAGATGCATCCCAGCTGCTGGGGTAAGTACTCAGGACATCATTACAAATGGTGGCCCCACATGGAGAAGGCTGTAGGAGGCTTACAAATCTCTAACCACAGTCTAGCCACTAGAGGGGGACAAAGAATCACACTGTGTTACTCTGGGAACAGGCACGTCAGCCCACCCACATTGAGGGGGTGAATCGTACCAGCCAGAACTAGAGTGAAAGCGGCTCTCATGGCAGCCATGTAGGCTGTGCACCAGCCAGGCATGGGAGCACAGATATAAAACCCCAAGTAATAAAGCTATCGAGGGGCCCTGAAAAGAAGGGAGCCCCCCCTGCTATCTAGTGCTTTGTGGAAATAACTCTGGGCCCACGCACAAATGTGGGACTAAATGCAGAGCTGGTTCAAAAGTAAGTTAGACAAAAAATGGCTTTTTGTCAAGCTTGAAAATTTTTACAGAATTTTTTTTGGTGGAAAATGAATTTTTTAATTTTTTTTCAGCTATATGCTGAAAACTGAAACGGTTGGGTAAAAAATTCTGATTCTGGTTAAAAATTCCAGTTTACCAAAACTTGGAAACACTTACTGAAAACTGAGGAAAAATACTGAAAATTGTTCTGGAAAACTGGAACTTTTTTGTTTTTTCAGCTTTGGTTTTTCATCAGAAATACCGCGTGTGGGAAATTTCAAATAAAACAATTTTTGTCATTGAAATTTTCCACAAAAAATAATTGGTATTTTCTGACCAGCTATAGGCTAAAGTTCCTTATGAGCAGTGTAATCCACCCTCTGACAACAATTTCCCTAGACCAGCTTCCAGCAGTGATGAGGACCTAGGGAGACACAACATTATATCCTTCCCACAATGCTTTGCAAACCCAGGGGTTAATAAACATAAATCTATAGCTTTGTTCTCATACATAGCATGGTCATTATTACAATCCTCCAAAGCATTTTCTCTTGCCACCTTCTTATAATGGGAACATTCAGAAGGCTGCTTGTCCTCTTGTCTCTGGAATGGGATGAAGGAGGTATGAGTTTCTTATGGGCAGCTCAATCAACCATTGTCCTGGATTCTTTGCTTTTTCTTGTAATATTTTCCTCCTTAAAGAACTTGCTTATTTTCCTCTGTGGTGTCTCAATGACCCCAAATAACAGCCAGGACCAATTTGTCTTCCTTTGCTTTTTCCCTGCTCTATCTCTCCACACCCAGAGTCCCTCTGTCAACAGTTTTATTTTGCCTCTCTTTGTCACTGGCTCGTCTCTCACTCCGAGTCTCTGCGTGCCATAGCACCTTTCTACTCTTCCCTTTTCTAAATCCATCAGTTTGATGGGCAAGCACTTTC
Organism: Terrapene triunguis; assembly: GCF_002925995.2. NCBI lineage: Eukaryota > Metazoa > Chordata > Testudines > Emydidae > Terrapene > Terrapene triunguis. The sequence goes on along the minus strand of NW_020664561.1, from coordinate 7,420,151 downwards.
ATTTCAACCTGCAGCTGCCTGATTTGTCTTCTCTTTCAGCATCTCCCAGCTTCTTCACGTTAGCTTTCAGTTTCTTCTTCACTGGACCACTTCCTGGGCATTCCTCTTCCACGTGACAACATTCCCGGTAATGCTGCTGCCCTGCCTTGAGAGATCGATTGCCCTTTTCTTTTCTGGTTCTGCTTTCAGTGCACTACCGTTCTGAAAGGCTGTAATTTGTCCTCCTGTCGTGTAGATGTGCGCAGTTTCCTCTAAGTCAACATCTATTGCCTGACCACCCAGGCTCTTCACCCGCGGATGTGCATTTGCCTTTGCTTTAATGGGTGGTTTTGCCACTTCCTGTTTTGGATGTGAAATCTGCCATCTGGGGTTGGAATTGTGTCTCAAAATGTAAGCTAATTAGGGTAAAAATGTTTTTAAATTAAACGGTCAAAAACATTTTTTTTCATATTTTCAGTTCACAAGAATTTTTGCTATTTGGATTTTGTGTCCCAGTTCGAGATGAGAACATTTAAAAAAATCTCAAGATTTCATAGGATGAGAAAACCATGGGTACGTCTACACTGCAAAAAATAAAAATAACCAAATCCCCACAGCAGCGAATCTCGGAGCCCTGGGTAAATGACAGGCTCATGCTAAGGGGCTAAAAAGAGCAGTGTAGATATTCCCACTCCTGGGCTCTGAAATCTGGCCAGGGGAGTGGATCTCAGAACCCTGGGATCCAGTCTGAGGGGGAAAGCCTACGCTGCTACTTTTAGCCCTGTAGAGCAAGCCTGAGTCAGTTGTTCTGGACTCTGAGACTTGCTGCTGTGCTTATTTTTTTCCTAGGGGTATTCAGTTCTCTCAGTAGAGTCCCACAGCCTGCTTCTTCTAGTCTCTTCCCTTGATAACAGCACCTCCTTCCCCCAGAGCTCTCACTGTTGCTAGGAAAGGCAGCTGCTTATATCCCCTGGCTCCCTTACCCAGCATTCCTTGCCAGCTACTAATTCCCAGCCATCCCTCTGGACCACAAATCCCAGCATGCTTTACTGCAGGAACAAGGCTAATACTGAATCACAGGTCTGCCTTAAATGGCTAAGACACCCTGTTAAGGGGCCTTTGGAACGCTTTCCTGCCTGTGGTTCAAACCAGCCTGCACCTTTCAGACACACTGCAAAGCCCATCTGTTTGAACTGGTAGTAGCCGAGGAAGGGATTTCTTACTAGTGGGAATGTGTGCGCTTTATAGTCCTGCAGACTGGTGATCCATTGAAGTAAATGGATCCTATTGACTTCAGGGGATGTAGGCTCAGGCTGTGGTCTGGGGGTGGGGGGAGGAAGGAGAGTTGATGCTGTTGCTGCATTGGGCAATGTCTATTTTATAACGCCCATGTTGTTGTGTTTTTTAGATGCCCATCAAGAGCTCTGGATGGGCACCTTGTGGTGCAGAATTTGGATCAAAATCCGAGTGGCTACATTGGCCAGATGGGGTTCCTAGGGCGGCCATGTGTCCCTGAAAACAAGGAATTTCCCTGTTTCTTCAGGGCCTGACCTGAAATCTCTGTTGGTTTAACCAAAATGCATGTTTTGTCCTGGTGTTTTCATTAGCTGTTTGGGGTTAGAAGAATTAACCATCTAATCTAGTAGGTGAACATCACAGGTTGAAGGGACTGCTGGGTCAGTGCCGTCACTATCAAGAACACAGTGTGCTCTAGATCAACCAGGAGGTATGGCCTTCATACAGGAATACTGGGAGAAGTTTGATGGCCAATGTTATGCAGGAGTCAGACTAGATCTGTGGTTTTCAAAACTGTGGTCCGTGGACCCTGCAGACTGTCTAAGATTTCCAACGGGGTCTGCACCCCCATTTGAAATTTTTTAGATGTGCGCAAATGTAAAAAGGTTGAAAACCATTGGACTAGATAATTAGATTTATCCCTTCTGGCCTTTAGACTCTGTGGATCCCTGAACTTTGCTCAGCTGCTCTATTAACTGCTAGCCAAGGTAAGGCAGTGCACAAGACCTGCAAGGAGAGAGCAGTGACAAGGACTGTCAAAATAGCTTTCGTCATGCTGATTGGATGATCTGTAAGATATGCAGAGATAACAAATAACCTGACTATTTGGCTAATTAATAGTAATAATATTGGTATGTAGCTCTTAGACAACAATGGGTTATCCTGATTTTTTTTCATGGCCATTTGTAATACATATTGATGCTGCACAAGGTAGCTCTGGTGCTGTTTTATATGAATGTCAGCAGGGAAAGCTTTGGGTGAGTCCTTTTTGAATCAAGGACATGGCCACCTCCAGAAAGGAAGTATCATTACTGTTCCGGGAATTTGGAGAAGGTTTTAAATGGACATTGGCAATGGCATCCGCTGAGGATCTATTTTTTTGTTTTAGGGAACACTAGACCCACATTCAAGCCAATTAGTAGAATGGAACTGAGTAAAGTACAAGAGGAACTGGAATGATAATAAGCCAAGTGCTTAAATGTAAGAAATTTGGGGCAGAAGCCAAATGAAAATGAAATAAAAGGCTATGGTCCAAATCCCAGGGTCTTGCTGAGAGAAGGGAACAGACAAATATAGCATTCCTTACACAGACACTGGGTCAAAACCCCAGTTAGTGCTGCTGGAGGCAGCTCATGTGTGGGCAACTGCATGAAGAAATTAGGGGTAGTGGGGAAAACTAATCTAACAGTGAATCAATGCTGCTGGTCATGCCGGCCTGCATGCAACCTGAGAGACCAGAGCCTCTCTCCATAACACAGTGAACCCTTAACCTAATTTATTGATTACACCCACCTTGAGACATGCAAGAGAGGATGAGAATATATCCTAGTAATCAGTGATCATCTCTCCAGTAGGCAGATGCTTGTTTATGGGACACTTCTCTCTAATTTGTCTGCCTAGTTTTGAAGGGCACCTATCCACCCCCCACTCCCACTGCTTGGGGTTAGGAAATGTCACTGGAGTTTGCCTTGGCTACCGCTCCATTAATACAATATTTGTAGGAGAAGCTTGAACCTATTCCTGATTCTGCCTTTATCAGCTGCTGGAAGCCCTATAGAAAGCAAGAGTTCTCGACCCCACAGGTGAACTTTATCAACATCATTTGTAGGTAGGCAATGGGGAAAAAAATCAAATGAACTAAATCTTTGCCTCAAAGCAACAGCAAACTAAGAAATCATTCAAATTAATATCCATTGTTAATATAACTCGAATAAGTTTGCAGTGTTGTTGTAGCCGTGTTGGTCTCATGATATTAAAGACAAGGTGGGTAAGCTAATATCTTTCATTGGACCAACTTCTGTTGGTGAGAGAGACAACTCTAATATGTATATTTCTCTGAGAATCAGCTTGTGAGATATATACTACACTAATAAAACACTGTCTAGAAGTGTATCCATCCAAAAGGGGGGGAAATATTGTTGAAATATGTGGTATATTATATGGGCAGCATTATTAAAATACATAAATGTGAACTTATATAAAAAGGAAATTCAACAAGGATATACTGGACCATGATGAGAATGAAAATAATGTAAGAATACAAGAGGGTTTTTCTAAATTACAGCACGTTACATGTATGTTTTTTGTCTGTTGAAAAATGGTTTGAGATCAGAGTTCTGTTCCTGGCTCTTCCACTGGGTTACCTTGGGCTTTGCTTCTTGGTACCTCAGTTTCCCCATCTGTACTCTGGAGATAATGATACTGACCTCCTTTGGAAAGCGCTTTGAGATCGAGGGATGAAAGGTGCTATAAAAGAGCTAGATGTTATTATTATATTGTATTATTTGAGAAATAGAGCTGGTTGAAACCGGGAAATTATTTCACGAAATAATTTCAAAATTGTGTTTTGTTTTATCAAGTCCAGAATGGATCCATTTTCCATTTTTACCTAAAATGTTCTGTGACATTTTTGTTAATATTCATACTGAAATTTTGTATCTGAATAATTTTCAAAATCATTACTGAACATTTTCATTTGCCCGAATACACAGTTTTAGGGTAAACCAGAAATGTTGATGATTTTGAAAATGATTTGGATACAAATGTGATAATATATCACAGAAAATGTCACAAAAATGGAACATTTTGGTAGTGCTGACAAACTTTTGCAAAAAGTTCTCATTTTTTAAATGTAGCCAGTTTTCAATGAAAAAACTTTTTATACTAAAAGTTACCACCACTTCTCAGAAATAGCAGGTGATCACATAATTAAATCCTGCATTGTAATGTACAAAAAGACAGAGTTTAAACTGAGGGTATGTCTACATTACAGTGGCATAGCTAGGGCTAACACCGTAGTATAGATGTTTCCAATATCGACGGAAGGAATTTTTCCACTGATATCCTTAATCCAACTCTCCGAGAGGCAGTAGCTAGATTGATGGAAGAATTCTGTCGACCTAGCAGTGTCTACAGAGTGTTTAAGCTGATCTAACTATGGCATTCAGGGTATGAAACGTTCCACACTGTGAGCAACGTAGTTAAGTTGATTTAATTTTTAAGCATAGACAGTAATGACTGAATATAGAGTATGACTCACTGTGAATATACCATTTATTCCATACATATAATGCTTAGAAAAATCACTTACACTTTTATGTCAGCTTATGAAAAAAATCAGTTTTCATATTAGTTTAATTTGCAAAAATAGAAATGTGTTACTTTCAAACCAGTAATGCACAAATACAAATTCTGGGCACAACACATTTTAGTGTAAAAGAAATACATCCACTCTTCAATGGAACTAATTAGGGCTGTCAATTAATCGCAGTTAACTCATGTGATTAATTAAAAAAAATAATCGTGATAAAAAAATAATCACGATTAATCGCAGTTTTAATCACATTGTCAAGCAATAGAATACCACCTGAAATTTATTAAATATTGTGGATGTGTTTCTACATTTTCAAATATATTGATTTCAATTACAACACAGAATACAAAGTGTGCAATACTCACTTAATATTATTTTTATTGCAAATATTTGCACTGTAAAAATGATAAACAAAAGAAATAGTATTTTTCAATTCACCTCATACAAGTACTGTAGTGCAATATCTTTATTGTGAAAGTGCAATTTACAAATGTAGATTTTTTTGGTTACATAACTGCACTCAAAAACAAAACAATGTAAAACTTTAGAGCCTAAAAGTCCACTCAGTCCTACTTCTTGTTCAGCCAATCGCTAAGAGAAACAAGTTTGTTTACATTGACAGAAGATAATGCTGCCCGCTTCTTATTTACTTCACCTGAAAGTGAGAACAGCCATTCGCATAGCACTTTTGTAGCTGGCATTGCAAGGTATTTACATGCCAGATATGCTAAACATTTGTATGCCCTTTCATGCTTTGGCCACCATTCCGAAAGACCTGCTTCCATGTTGATGATGCTCGTTTAAAAAAAATGCATTAATTAAACTTGTGACTGAACTCCTTGGGGGAGAATTGTATGTCTCCTGCTCTGTGTTTTACCCGCATTCTGCCATATATTTCATGTTATAGCAGCCTCGGATGATGACCCAGCATATTGTTCGTTGTAAGAACACTTTCACTGTAGATTTGACAAAACGCAAACAAGGTACCAATATGAGATTTCTAAAGATAGCTACAGTACTCAACCCAAGATTTAAGAATCTCAAGTGCCTTCCAAAATCTGAGAGGGACGAGGTGGGGAGCATGTTTTCAGAAGTCTTAAAAGAGCAACACTCCGATGCGGAAACTACACAACCCAAACCACCAAAAAAGAAAATCAACCTTCTGCTGGCAGCATCTGACTCAGATGATGAAAATGAATATACTTCAGTCTGCACTGCTTTGAATCGTTATCGAGCAGAAGCCGTCATCAGCATGTCCCCTGGAATGTCCCCTGGAATGGTGGTTGAAGCATGAAGGGACATATGAATCTTTAGCACATCTGGCACGTAAATATCTTGCAACGCTGGCTACAACAGAGCCATGTGAACGCCTGTTCTCACTTTCAGGTGACATTGTAAACAAGAAGTGGGCAGCATTATCTCTTGCAAATGTAAACAAACTTGTTTGTCTGAGTGATTGGCTGAAAAAGAAGTAGGACTGAGTGAACTTGTCTCACATTGTTTTATTTTTGAATGCAGTTATTTTTGTACATAATTCTACATTTGTAAGTTCAACTTTTATGATAAAGAGATTGCACTACAGTACTTGTATTAAGTGAATTGAAAAATACTATTTTATTTTTACTGTGAAAATATTTATAATAAAAAATAAATATAAGTGAGCACTGTACACTTTGTACTCTGTGTTGTAATTTAAATCAACATATTTGAAAATGTGGAAAACATCCAAAATATTTATATAAATAGTATTCTATTATTGTTTAACAGCACGATTAATCGCGCAATTAAACACAATTAATTTTTTTAATCGCTTGACATCCCTAGAACTAATTAATATTTGACCTATGTTAGGCTAGTTTGAGGTTAGGACACACGAGAGAAAAATGCTGAGCCAACATCTGTAACAGGGAGACATCCATGTATTTAAATAAGCAATACTTGATGGAAGACAAACTTGCCATATTAGAGGCAGTGTGGTCTGGAAGATAGAGCACTGGCCGGGGTTCGGGAGATGTGGAGTTGATCCGTGACTATTTCCCCACCGTGATATAATTGCAGCCCTAAGTATGGGAGATGAAGTCTAGCCAAGGAGCCCACTCTATAGAAAAGAATGGGCATGAGGCATCCAAACTACAACTCCCATGAGGCGCTACACCAGCATTTCAGAACAGAAACATTTCAGTTTGGGGGCATGTAGATTTTGGATCAAAAATATTTTTTTCTCTGCTCTTTCAACTTTAACTTTGGTATTTCCAGCCGGAGGAGGGCTTACCCATGGTTTACATTTAATCAACAGTGGGAATTACACTGATATGGTGCCAAGATTTTAACAAGAGCCTTCCACAAACATTTCCTCCAGTAATCTATGATAAACCAAAGACAGGGAGGCTTGCAGAGAACAGGGATGAGGGATTTGGAATCGATCCATCCAATTTACCATTGAAACGAAACCATTTGTTAATAAGCAAGGTGTAAAGGGGAAGCAACATCACTCAGTGTTCATGCTTATACTGTGTGCGGTGGAAATATTTATTCTTTATATCACTGTGTTCCGCTTGTGTAATGGTAAAGATTTCTTGAAGGGAATCCAGGGTATCCTGCCCAGGGACACTGTTTTGACAATACTTGTTGCAACCTGGTACATTCCAAAGGAGGTGAGACTCATGTGCATTTTAGCAGTCGTTTTGTCGGGCCGAAGGATAAGTCATCTCGCAAGGGGCTAATTTAATAGAATCCAGTTGTTAGTTAGTCCCCATAACTCTCCCTTCAATTGCCTTTTTAGCAAGGGTGGGTGGGCACAGCTGAAACAAGCTACTGAGGCCTGGCCTTCCTCCCCCTGCCCCCAATGACTGCATTCCTCCCCAGTAGGGTGACCAGGTGCCTGGTTTTGGACTGGAACACCTGGTCAAAAAGGAATCCTGACGGCTCCGGTCAGCACCGCTGATCGGGCCGTTGAATGTCCGGTTCGTGGTGCCGCAGTGGGGCTGGCAGGCTCCCTGCTAGCACCGCGCCGTGGCCCACACGTGGCTCCCAGGTCCGGAAGCAGCCGGCATGTCCAGCTCCTAGCCTTAGGGGCTGCCAGGGGGAGTCCGCATGCTGCCCCACCCCCCGCCCGCAAGCGCAGCTCCCATTGGCTGGGTCGGGGCAGGAGAGGAACTAGCGCC